>NC_063045.1:51550078-51565078 GCF_018812025.1 Megalobrama amblycephala
TGCATTGTTAGCAAACAGATTTGACTCTCTTGCCTATGGAACAAATTAGCTTCATTTGTTCACTTCTCTTCTATGGCCTTTTGACTCTCAGTGTGATTTTAATTTACAAGCTGTTTTCTCTTTACCTGGGACTATTAAAGTGAAGAATATGAACAAAAGCTGGCCTTGTTGTTATTAAACATTAATCTTACTTAGGTCTATTCAGGTACATTATATAAAAGTAAACTAGATATTTTTAAAGAAAATTTAATGGATGTTTGCCTGTGGAAAAAAACGAATAATGGAAAAATAAAAAAGCTAGATTATTCTGGATGGTTGCCAAGGTGTTGCTATGTGGTTGTTAGGTGGCTACTTAAAGACTCCCTGTAGTGAAAATCAAGTTTTTAATGTTGTTCCTATGGCTATGTGGTGTTTTTAATATGTGCAAATTCATGAATCAACACCATCGCTGTGAAAAACTGCAGTGAAAAAAACGCGGCTTGAAATAGGCGGTGTTTCTTACGTCACAAACTACATTGTAACCAATCCCGTCAATGCGGCAGGGCTTTAGCATATACTAAAAAAGCTAGATTATTCTGGATGGTTGCCAAGGTGTTGCTATGCGGTTGTTAAGTGGCTACTTAAAGACTCCCTGTAGTGAAAATCAAGTTTTTAATGTTGATCCTATGGCTATGTGGTGTTTTTAATTTGTGCAAATTCATGAATCAACACCATTGCTGTGAAAAACTGCATTGAAAAAAATGCGGTTTGAAATCGGCGGTGTTTCTTACGTCACAAACTACATTGTAACCAATCCCGTAACCAACATGCGGCAAGGCTTTAGCATATACTGCAAAGCAGGGGAGTCTCAAGAGAAGCCAGGTTATCCCGGAATATTTTCCTGTTGATATGAAAACTGGATTTAGCAATATAGCAGGTGAATTATGATGTATATTACAATGTTATTATGAACTATACCTTTTTCCACTGATATTCTAAGCTGTTCAAAGTGTTTCTAAGGATACTGATTGTTAGAAGGCAGCTGTCTGACTCTGAGATCGTGAACAGGAACATGGTTTGTGTAAAATTAGCAACACATTATTAGTGTTTTGATAACAGTCAAGCAAAAGGCTAATCATATTAATTACCATTATGTGTCTGACATTGTAGAAAGCGACAAAATGTATTACCATTCTGATACATCGACTTTGTAGACAACACTGTATAATTCACTCTTCCACTTCTTCTAAATGAGTTTCTGGTTCAAACATATATGACTTTAACCAGTATTTCCACTTGCCATTGTGCCGCATTTACTACTGTAAAGTTGACCGAGTGGATCTCTGTGCTGGTGCGAAGGAATGGAGGCGGGGCCAATTTACATATTCATGCTTCCGCATATACTAAATGAGCCAAGGGTGTGGAGTTACATTCAAGCTATTTTAAAGCATGAATAATTCTTTTTCACAGGAAAAAAAAACATTTAAATATGTCATTTGGTTTTAAGGTATACAATTATTGACTACTACTTTAATGGCCAAAGTAAAAATTGCCCACCAAAAGAGTAAGAGGGGCATGAGAGATTTTACGCTCTTTTTATGAACTTTTTGAAGCGTCAAAGTGTCAGTTGTGTACGGAAGAGGATTAGGGCCAAGCAATAATAAAAAAAAAAACATCTCGAGATTAAAGTTGTTAAATTTCGAGAAAAAACCTGTTAAATTTTGAGAAAAAAGTTGAGACAAAATGTTGAGAATAAACTCGTTAAATTACGAGAAAAAAGTCGAGATAAAATGTTGAGAATAAAGTCATTAAATTACGAGAAAAAAGTCGTTAAACTACGAGAACAAATTAGTTAAATTATGAGAAAAATGTCGTTAAATTTCGAGAAAAATGTCGAGATAAAATGTTTAGAATAAAGTCATTAAATTATGAGAAAAAAGTCATTAAATTACGAGAACAAATTCCTTAAATTACGATTTTCTCATAAAAATTTTCTCGTAATTTAATGACTTTATTCTCAACATTTTATCTCGACTTTTTTCTTGAAATTTAACGAGTTTTTTCTCGTAATTTAATGAATTTATTCTCAACATTTTATTTCGACTTTTTTCTCTAAATTTAATGAGTTTTTTCTCGAAATTTAACAACTTTAATCTCGAGATGGTTTTATTTTTTTATTATTGCCCTAATCCTCTTCCGTAGTTGTGTAGGCTGTCAATGGAGCAACAGAAAGCTCTCAGATTTCATTTAAAAGGATCTTCATTTGAGTTCCAAAGATGAACAAAAGTCTTACGGGTTTGGAACGACATGAGGGTGAGTAATTAATGACATAATTTTCATTTTTGGGTGAACTATCCATTCAAAGAAGTCTCTATGATCACCAACACTGCATTTATTTGATAAAAACAGCAAAAATACTGTGATATGTTATTTCTATTTATTTTAAAATGTAAAAATGTAATGACGGCAAATCTGAATTTTCAGCATTATTACTCCAGTCTTCAGTGCCACATGTTCCTTCAGAAATCATTCTAATATGCTGATTTAGTGGTTTATTGCACAGGAGGATAAAAATGCTTTGTTAAATTGTGTTTTTCCTCATTTTGAAGTTACAGCAAACATTTTTGTTGTTTCAAAAAGAAGCATGAAAAAACTGAGCATCACTTTTATGATATTCTGGTCCATCTATGCAATTCAATATAAATCTATGGATATTTTTCCACCTATTTCATCTTCTGCCAGTCCATCCCAAAAAAGTTTCATTCTGATGTTGACAGCTCTGTATTCTCAGGGTGTTCAGATATTCTTACTGTCAAAGACAAAAAAAAAGATATTGGCTTTCTTGCAGCACAGTAATTTTCTCAACGGTTATGATCAAAGCATCTGTTAGGCTTCAATGAAAGTGTATGTGAGTGTATTTTCTCTCATACACACACTCTGTAGCTCCTGTCCAGCAGGTCTTTATGGAGGCAGCTGTAGTGTGAGATACCTGCAGAGTGCTGTAAAAGGAACCTGGTAAATTGCTCTGTGCTGTCACAAGAAGCATCTCCCTTTTGCTTTGCATTTCGCACCTGGCCTCAGCGGAGAGCTCCCGATTAAGGGGATCATTTGCAGGCGGGATGCTCAGAGAAAATAGCACAGCGAGTGTGTTTGTGCATGTGTGTGTTGCTTCTGAGTGGGCAGATTACAAAGAGAGACTAGTGCACACTAGCTTGTTGTCTGTCCCTATGGTGCATTGTCCCTGCCCTCTTTCCAATCTTCATCCCCCTTACACATACACCACGGCCGTACCCGCTCATTCTCCCGAGAGGGAGTCCTATTGATCAGGCAGGCATCTCCCTAATTAAGCCTGAGACCAGAGGAGAGAAAACCAGGAACAAGGGGGAAGGGAGACAAAGAGTGTGAAGAAAAATATTGGAGGAAGAAAAAAAAGCCGTATGCGCTGAGACCAGGCACACTTGTTGTTCAGAGAAGAATGGAGGTGGAGAGAGGAAAGTATCATTCTGACAGAAAGGAACGAGAGGAAAGTGTTGAAAACAGCAGCCGCTCAGCAAAAAACATGATATGCAACATTTGGGGAGCGTCGACAAAACCTACTGGAAACTTTACTATTTGATTCCGATCGTCTTCTGAGTTTTAAATGCTCCTGGGATTCAATTAAGAGGGACAATTATCTCATTCATTGTTTCTCGGCTCCTCTGCTCCCTCCAGGCACAGAATGCGGTGATTCAGGAAAAGACAGAGAGAGAGAGAGAAAAAGAGAGATTTTCCTCTGCGTAATCTTCCTGCTTTTTAGATAAACTGCTCTCGCTCTCACCCAAAGGGAAAGCGGTCGCTATAATGCATCCCAAATGACAGTTTATAATGCAAAAGCAACTGTGCTGGAGAGACAATCGAACTGTGCTTAGTTACACCGCTATATCAAAGTCAAGACGAGTCAATTCTTCTTATATCAGACTAGTAAGAAGAAAAACAAGGAAATATAATTCTTCCAGCACCACACAATAATGAGTCTTAGTAAGAAAAAGGCTATGAGAGGTAGAAGTATAGCCCATTTAATGCTAATTGCTAAAGCTAATAATGAGGTAAACAATGCTATTACGTTTTTACTTTACAAAGATCCAAACTGAACATCAAATAGATTTGAGGGTGGGACTTGAGCTCGTAAACAACTCCTTAGCAACACCCTAGCAACAACCACCCTGACATTACTGAAAATTCCTACCATTTTCACCTAATCTTGCATTCCACATTGTGTTTAATAACATTCTGTGGTGAAAATTACTAAAAAAAATTTGGAATAAATGACCAGCACCTAAGTGCTTATCTCATAACTAACGTTTCATGTTTCCTAAATACACATTTACACAATTAAATAACCTTTTTAATGCACATATTCTGCTCAAAATTGATATTTACCTTGATTTTTCTTTGTTTCTTAACACATCTCATGTCTCATTTCATCTCAAGCTCCTCACTGACAGCATTATCTCTTTAGTAAACAAGTACACTCGTTTTTAAAAAAAAAAATAATAATAATTAATTTTTTTTTAAAGCACAGTGTGGTGGAAATGATGGGACAATCTTAATTTTTGAATAAATAAATGACAACATATTGTGTTTTATGATTATTTCTTGTTTTTTAATCAATGTCAAAATGTAATAATCAAATAATGATTCATAATGTGAAAATAATGAATCATGATGTAATGAAATATGAATCATTACATTATGATTCAAATAACAAATCAGAATGTAATGTAGATTCTTGTTGTTTATGATTTAAAGGCTGGCTTCAGGACAAGGGTAACAATAAAATCTATACAAAAGTATAATTTGAACTGTAGTAAAAATAAATGAAGGCATAATAAAAAGTTTCCAATACAGTTTTAGCTTTTCTGTAACTAAAAGAAAAGAGTTTTAATTATATATATATATACACACACATTATAAAAAAAATACTGTGACATAAAAGTGCCTGAAGCTGCAGAAACCCCAAGTTGTGAATATTAGATGTGACCATAGACCTTGAGACTGTAAGTCTATTCCACACAGCCTTGTTTTCATTCACATCAAATTAAATATGGCACCTACTATGAAAAACATCCAATGAAGATGGCTCTAGACATCACAACACATTAAATAGCCAACAAAATATATTAAAGCATATAAAATAATACATAATGTAGTTGATAAACAAGACTATGTATTGCAAAATAAAGAATATGAAAACTGCCCGTGATATTCTCACTGTCACAATGGTTTCAAAACATCAGATTGGGTTATGTACAGTGTGAAAGTCTGGTGTGTGTAGGATAAGACCTGTCAAACACATTAATGTAAGCGTGAGTATGTATGTGTGTGTTTGTGTTTCACCCCGAGACACACCAACGCATCTCTCCTGATCGCTGATTGCTCCTGATGCTAATTTGATGTGCTGCGGCTCATCAAACCCCGCTGCCCCACTTTTAACCATCCTGCTATGCTAAACAAACCTAATGCAAGCCGCAAAAAGAAAAAGTAAACATCAGAGAGCGGCTTCCTCCCCCGAGCAGCCCTCTCCAGGCACACTGCCACTCCGCCCGGGCACACCGCCTGCCATCACAACTACCCGTCTGAAACTGGCCTGAAACCTGCTAATTACTGTTGAGAAGAGAAAGAAAAGATGAAGGCTAAAGTTAGCCGTCCCTCGCAACAGGCACAATATCTGAAAAACACTGCCTTGTAAACAACAACAAAAAATAGATTAAAATGCAACAGACAGTTTGCTCAGTGCTGCTGAACTAGCACAAGGCTAACTGCTATGCTAACGAAGGGAGTGTTCCTAACAGCTAGAAGTAAACAAAGAAAAGGATGTGTGGAATGAAATAGAATTTTATTGTTCTGTCTACAAGAAGATGCTAAGCTAGATCAAGCAAAACTTTTACCATATGAAATGGCTCGAAAAGTGTTTTCGACATTTCCCACTGAAACAGGAAGTTTAGCTATGATACACTGAAGAGCTGGTCCCCTTTTTTAACCAGCCCTTCAATATGCTTTAGCAAATAGGCTTTAAATTTCTATTAGGGAACATGAATAGCTACTTGCAATTGTTAGGCCATGTTTACACTAGTGCAGTTTCATTTTAAAACGCAAAACTTTGCTACGGTTACACCTGTTGTTTTACACTACTCCAGCGTTTTCAAGGGTCTTTCGAAAACGCTGCAGAGCTCGTTTTAGTTTGAAAAATCCGGAGTCGCATTTCAGTGTAAACGGACCAAAAAGGAGGATTAAAAAGCATTTGATTGGACAAAAAAAGGTATACACCCCTAAGTACAAGATGATTTATCTATACTTTTGGTCCGTTTCCCACTAGATGAAGACTGAAAAGCATGGGAGGGTAGCTGTCATCAGTGTTATTATTTTTGGTAATTAAAATAAGGCTGAAATAAATCAAAATAAAAGAAAAATATTAGATGAAAAACTAATATTCTTATATACTGAAGATGACTGAGATGTATTACATGAAAGAAAAAAAAAAAGAAAAAAAAAAAAAAAAAAAAAAAAAATATATATATATATATATATATATATATATATATATATATATATATATATATATATATATGTGTGTGTGTGTGTGTGTGTATACATACATGGATTATAAAAATGGCAAACACATAAAACTACTAAAATGAGAGCTAATTCAAAATATGAATACATATTATTACAGTATATAAATAAAACTAAACACTGGTTGGTTGTCACACAGGGAAGTCATCATAAGGGCTATAAGGTCAAGAATTTGGAAAAAATGTGTTTTCTCTAGCAGTGGTTTTGTACGACCATTTTAAACTAAATCAAATTAAATAAACTAGATTAGGTTTTGTAAATTCAGTCCTCAAAAAATCCAATATAATAATATTTTTGTAATAGCTGTTGGGCAACTAGTAAACACAATGAAAACCACACAGTCTGGCTAGAGTCACAAACTGATTTTAAAGTTGAACTGTGTTCTCTGGACAAAGGTATTTTCCATAAATACCAGGCCAGGGCAAGTTGTCACATGTGAATTATACAATTTATTAAAGGGTTAGTTCACCCAGAAATGAAAATTCTGTCATTTATTACTTACCCTCATGCCGTTCCACACCCGTAAGACCTTCGTTAATCTTCGGAACACAAATTAAGATATTTTAGTTGAAATCCGATGGCTCTGTGAGGCCTTCATAGGGAGCAATGACACTTCCTCTCTCAAGATCTATAAAGGTACTAAAAACATATTTAAATCAGTTCATGTGAGCACAGTGGTTCAATATTAATATTATAAAGCGACGAGAATATTTTTGGACCGCCAAAAAAACCCCAAAATAACGACTTATTTAGTGATGGCCGATTTCAAAACACTGCTTCAGGGAGATTCGGAGCACAAATTAATCAGTGTGTCGAATCATGATTCAGATCACGTGTCAAACTGCCAACAGCTGAAATCACGTGAGTTTGGCGCTCCGAACAGCAGATTCGACACACTGATTTATTTGTGCTCTGATGCTTCCTGAAGCAGTGTTTTGAAATCAGCCATCACTTTATAAGTCGTTATTTTGGTTTTTTTTGGCGCTCCAAAAATATTCTCGTCGCTTTATAATATTAATATTGAACCACTGTACTCACATGAACCGATTTACTGTAAATATGTTTTTATTACCTTTATGGATCTTCAGAGAGGAAGTGTCATTGCTCCCTATGGAGGCCTCACGGAGCTATCGGATTTCAACTAAAATATCTTAATTTGTGTTCCGAAGATTAACGAAGGTCTTACGGGTGTAGAACGGCATGAGGGTAAGTAATAAATGACAGAATTTTCATTTTTGGGTGAACTAACCCTTTAACTACAATATTTGTTGGCAAAAAAGGTCTGATGTTCTATATTTATTATATTTTGTGGTTTCATTGATAGTTTTGCATGTCTCAAACTCTTTCATGTCAAGTTTTATTGTGACAACTTGCCCATATAGTGTGAAAACATACCCCAATAGAAAAAGGTCAGTGTGTGTGCAATGAAGTGTGTTTTAGTAGCCAACAATAATATACTTGTATACAATAAAATAAAATAATATACAATAAAATACTTTTTTCTCAAATCTTTTACTTGAAGTAAAAAAGTGTTACATATAGCCCCAGTCTACTTGTAAAAGAGTGCACTAGAATGACTTCAAAGATAGCATAAATAGACTGAAATCCACAAAATAACTCTATAAAACCAGAAAAACACAACTCAGACTATAACTGAATGCGGTTTTGCACATCGCTGTAGACGGACAATGTACCGCAGTCGAATGTTTACCTTGTAGCAGCATTGTGTAAACAGAATGAGAACAAACAGCTGATGTACTTTGGAGAGATAGAGGGGCTCGCGGCTTACATCACTTGCTCGTATGGATTTTGTGTCTTAAATTGCGGGTGACCTTATGATGTCTCCAAACGGCTGGAGTTCATCTTTCAGTACACAACCAGAGGTAAAATAGAGGAGAAAAGGAGGAGGAGGGGGAGAGATGCAATTCTGACAGGGGAATATGAGAGAGGGAGATAGAGGGGGAAGGGACTGAGAAAGACAATGAGAGGAAGAGAGAAATGATGGACGAAGGGTTCAACAAATGGCAATGACTCTGTGAACCTGTGGCTTCGCAGCGCCCCAAGATCCCAAGTACTACACAAGCACGCATACATGTGGCAACACTCATGAAACATTAATAATCTCTATTGATCAGATCTGTCCTTCACAGGGTGAATGTGACACACATGCTCTCGCATACACAAACACTTACAGATGCGCCACATGGGATTCCATCCAAAGCTATCGAGTTAAATAAAAGGAGGAAGTGCCTTCATGTTGATTTCTTCTAAAATATCCGCAGCCTTCTCTTTCTTCAATATTGTGTCTCGAAGCCTCAGAACTGAGGTGTCAAAAAGTCACACATTTCATTTATCGCAGGACAAGGGGAAAACTCTTCAACATCTATTGCTTTTACTATCTCCCCATTTCCCACAATAAAATGCGGCGCTGGCGACCGTACAAGGTCATGGGCATCGAGAGAATTAATATTTCATTCTTTATGGGTCTCCTCCTCTCGCCGTTCCTCGGGACAGAATCTATTTCCAGGGAGAGAAGAATAAGAGATTGAAGAGAGCGGCCAGCACGAAATGTGCATGAAGAAAGACCTCTATCACCAACTTATTTGAAATTGTAGGAGTTGAATTGTAGGAAAAAATGAACTCCTATGAAAACATTTGGATTTCAAAGAACAATCAAAGTTTGTGTGATCTTGTTAATATTTAAAAGTTGCATGTACAAGGGAATGTAGAGGTTTTCTCAAGCAATACAGCTTCCCCCCCCAAAAAAACATATGTAGGGTTTAAAACTGATAGTACTGGTTCTGCATGCTGAGATATATATATATAAACAGTTGCAATAAAAAGTATGTGAACCACTTGCAGAATCTGTGAAAATGTGCAAAATTGTAATGAAATAAGAGAGATCATACAAAATGCATGTTATTTTTTATATTTTATATTTTATAAATTTTGTATTTTGTTAAAATTATTAACATTTTCACAGATTCTGCAAGTGGTTCACATACTTGCAACTGTATATTATATATACATTATATGACCCGTGCTGGCAAAATGAGTCGGAATGTGCACGGGCTAATTTTGAGGTATAGGCAAAACAAATTTGAGGTTTTCACAAAAATGAGTTCATTAAGCCCTCATCTAGCGATCCAAATGCTTCAAATAGCAATTAAACATCTAAAAATATCTTTATTTGTATGTTTTCTGAGAGAAGTACCTTTGACCATAAATAATGCTGTTTTTCTCTGCTCGCTTCTGGACCCTCGGCACAAGTTTGGTATCGTTGTAAAGCGCAGCATTCCAACTTTGAGAATATTCATAGTGAATTCTCGATGGCATGAGTCTGAACCAATGAAATGTGACTTTCAACCTCATGCTGATGTAAACAAAACAATCTTACTTGCACTGACTGACAGATCTGAAGCTTGCACAAAGACGCAGTGATCCTGATATTCATATATACACAAATTACAGTATTTTCAAAAAATCTGTCTTGGCAAGTATTCATGCAAAAATTATCTGTTATGTCTTGAGTGCACGTTTGGTTAACTGTTGGGGAAAAACATCTGATGTCTAACATTATATTAAATTTGTGTGATACAGTAGGTCTTAATGCATAGGCTGTCTGTTTCTTTAATGTTAATTAAACAATTGTGGAATCATGGGGGGAAAAAAGTTTTTTTTTTCCTATAGATATGGGTTTTGACTTGGTTTATGCCAAATTTGGTGGTATTACCAGGGATTTTAAAGGTTTGGTTGCTAGGTGATTTTGTTTTGGAGCCTTCAGAAAACTTTAACTCGACTTTTCTCAAAATTTACTTTGCTGAGGTGTAGCTCAGTCATTTTTGTCAGATTCCAACAATTCATAAATCATTTTGAAGGTTTTTTTAATAGAGAATGTGAAAAGTTTGAAAATTTGCTCATTGCCTCTCATTTTGCCAGCACGGGTCACATATATATGGCTAGTGGTTTTCCAAAGTTACTAGTCACTCAGCATTTTCACTGGCCACAATTTTGACAATGATACCATGGGGAAAAACTGCCATAAAGATATTTTTAATATTTTTTCTTAATTTGTCAGCATGTATTTTAGGCTGCTGTCACTTTAAGGATCTATTACACTGTTACACATGCGTTTTCTTTCTCAACTGATTACATTCACTCAAAAAACTCAATTTAATACTAAGAGGTGGTTTTATGTTCATGCACTTTGGGTGTGGTGGATGTTAGAGACCTTGCGCTCCTCCACCTTCCGTTTGAGGATGCCCCACAGATGCTCAGTAGGGTTTAGGTCTGGAGACATGCTTGGCCAGTCCATCACCTTTACCCTCAGCTTCTTTAGCTTTAGTGGTCGTCATGGAGGTGTGTTTGGGGTCGTTATCATGTTGGAATACTGCCCTGTCTCCGAAGGGAGGGGATCATGCTCTGCTCATTCATGGTTCCCTCAATGAATTGTAGCTCCCCAGTACCGGCAGCACTCATGCAGCCCCAGACCATGACACTCTCACCACTATGCTTGACTGTAGGCAAGACACTCTTGTCTTTGTACTCCTCATCTGGTTGTCGCCACACACGCTTGACACCATCTGAACCAAATAAGTTTATCTTGGTCTCATCAGACCACAGGACATGGTTCCAGTAATCCATGTCCTTAGTCTGCTTGTCTTCAGCAAACTGTTTGCGGGCTTTCTTGTGCATCATCTTTAGAAGAGGCTTCCTTCTGGGACGACAGCCATGCAGACCAACCCTAACCCTAACCCTAAGCCTTCAACCTCTGCAGGAATGCTGACAGCACTCATACGTCTATTTCCCAAACACAACCTCTGGATATGACGCTGAGCAAGTGCACTCAACTTCTTTGGTCGACCATGGCGAGGCCAGTTCTGAGTGGAACGTGTCCTGTTAAACCGCTGTATGGTCTTGGCCACCGTGCTGCAGCTCAGGTTCAGGGTCTTGGCAATCTTCTTATAGCCTACGCCATCTTTATGTAGAGCAACAATTCTTTTTTCAGATCCTCAGAGAGTTCTTTGTCATGAGGTGCCATGTTGAACTTCCAGTGACCAGTATGAGAGAGTGAGAGTGATAACACCATATTTAACACACCTGCTCTCCCCATTCATTCCTGAGACCTTGTAACACTAACGAGTCACATGACACCGGGGCCCAATTTGGACATTTTCACTTAGGGTGTACCCAGGTCGAGCATTTTCAATTTATTCATATGGATTCATATTCATTCATACAATTTTATTAAAAAAATTTAACTAGTAATTATTTAAAAAGTACTTATAATTTGATAGACTATGTATTAAATAAATAAAAAATAAGGTTACGAAACTAAACAATTAATGAAGAATCGTTTTGGAATCGGATCATGACTTCCAGAATCGAAATCGGATCAGATCGTGAGGTGACTAAAGATTCCCACCCCTAATAGACACACACACACACACACACACACACACTTCCCAATCCATTCTCATTTATTCCCTGTGTATCGCCAGCCATATATAACACTTCTTGCCTGATATTTGCATCTTAGTTTGAAGTCATATGTGTTAAGATATTTCCAATCATCATGTCATGTCGCACTTGGCTCCCAAACTGAATTAACTTTAGCTTTTGCATATCAATTTGAGCGTCTGAAAAAATCTGCTGGTAGAGTCACATTTGACACACTGGCAAATTATAACCTCACAGGAGTGAAATGAACTACCGTAAGCGCCCAAGGGAGCAATAAGCCCGCTCACTGCAAACATGCTACAGTTATGTCAAAAGCGACCTTTAGGATGACAGCCCACCCAGCAACAACAGTCTGCATTTCCATACCCAGATGTAACAATTTGATTAGATCGGGTTAATTGGCCTCATCTGCCTAGGATCCATAGACATCATGTTCCTCGCAAATTGCAGCACTCACGTCAAACTAATCTAGCTAAATTCACTCCGCGGCGACGTGAGGATGAAAGGAACGACTGTTGAGCATCTCGTTAGTTATCAAAAATGTATCTAGCAATCTCTGAACGTTAACTCATCCGTTTAAACACGTGTTTATTTAATTCAAAAGTTTGTGGTTTTCAACACTGCACAAGAAAGGAAATGCATCCGTAATTTGTTTAGGAGCACTGACAGGAAGTACACAGATGGATGGAGTCTGAAATGTAATTTTTGAGCCAAATGCGATGGGTCTGGCCCAGCAGGAGTGGTACCGCAGGCACCAAGAGATATATCACGCAGAGTCCAGCTAATGGACACACACCATTACAGTGCTTTCCACTCGGAGAACTCAGCAGGTTATATTTCATCTACATGCTCTCACTGAGTTCCAGATGTTGGCCTTCACATACGCACACAAACATGCCCTGTGTGTCATTACTAAGGTAATGTCTACAAGTTCTCTGTGTTTGCTGAATGGACTGAGGAGGTAGGCCATAGTGTGAGCGGTGTATACACACATGAACACACATATACACACTCTGCTACTTGCTGCTGATAAAGATTACCGGGCAACGAGGAAAAATGTTCATTCTTTCGACTTGACTGGATACACCTCTGACTGGCCTGGAGAAGGAAGAAGAGAATGAGATGAGAAAAGAAAAGAGCAGAGGAGAGGAGAGGAGAGGGGTCTCATTGCAGAGGAAGGGTTTGAGAGACTCAAGGGTTTCATAGCCGAAGAGATCGACATGTCAGGAGCTCACACACACACACACACACACACAAACACACAATACAATATGTCTATGCCCCTGCAGGTACATCTATAATGTCTTCACCTTACTGTGCTTTCTGTAGACACTGTCTGTTGCAGCTGCTACAGGGATAGACCCTCAAAGAGAGCCAGGGATTTGCCAGTTATATTATCTAGCTCACAAGCTTTCAAACTGAAGAAAAAAAATAGTGTATTTTGGGGCTATCAAAGTCAACTGTAAAACTTAAAGTTATTATAAAAAAAAGAAAGAAAAAAAACTTGAATTTAACTGAAAATTATTTAGTTTTGGTTTACGCATCTAACTTTTCTATAATAGTGGATAGAAAAAAGCTTCAGTACAGTAACTGACAATTACTTAATTGTGCACTATTTCTCTCACGCAGTCAAAATTGGTCTTTACTATACTCTATATCTGTCTTTCTAGAAGACATAACAAACAATGGATGGATGGATGGATGGATAGATGGCCCAGATAGATAGATAGATAGATAGATAGATAGATAGAACAATCAATAGATAGATAGACAGACAGATAGATAGAAAACTACATTTCCCATCATTCTCTATGGCAGCATGAATGTTAAAATGCACATTAGGTGTGTAATTGATGAGGTGTGTATCACTTCATCTCCAATTTGTTTCACCAGTGGCAAAAAAAAAAAAAGAAAGAAAAGAAAACATACCCAGAGTTTGTCTGGAGGTAAAAAGGAAAAGAAAGAAATATGAAACTGCCCAATATGTCCATTCAATTTTCCAATCCAAATCACCTAAACGCACATCACATCGTAATTACGGCTTCCAAACTACCCTGGAAACTTCCCAGGAGAACTTGAAGGCAGAATTACAATACACACACCTAGTACACCTAGTGAATACACGCACACACAAACAAAACACACGCTCTCGCACACAGATACCGCAAGCACAAAGAGGTAATTTTAGTAAATTCAGCCAAGCTCTCCTCCAATGCCTAATGGCGGTTCTTAACTGCAACATCTGTCTATCTTTCCCCCTGGAGGACCACACTTGTTGGGTACATTTGCTTGTTTTGTCTGCACTAACCCTTTTACTGTGCCCATTCGGTTTTATGGTGAGACAACAAAGAGATGGCGTTGTAGGAGGGAAGATGAGGTTTGGGTGTTTTTTGTATATGTTGAGAAGCAAGCAATCATTTACATGAGCAATTTCAGCTATAATTTAATCTTTCAGCATTGGGCTTTTCAGCCCTACAACTACAGAATTCTATTTTAAAAGAACAATAATGATTTTTTGAAGTAAATAAAATGGGTGTTGTTATTTAGCAATATCTGCCCATTTATTGCAAAAAATGTACGTATGTATATGTAAAAATGTCTTAAAGATGGGCACAATAAATGTAATTTTTACCTTGCCAGTGTTGCTATTTTTACTGTTTTTGTTTCGGTCATAGTTTACGCATAAAAAGTAGTCAATATTTCATCATGGATTAATTTTAGACCCTTTTACTCTGATTTTAATTTTAGCCAAAGAAAGTAACATGTTATTCTCACAATGGTAGTAAATTATTCATTATTCATAATTCTCATTGATTCCCCCTACTATTTCTTTTTTATCTTTTAAATGTTCCTTTCTAAAAATGTTCTCATATTATTATTTGAATTATCACTCAGTGAGTCATTTAACTATGTATTACTGTCTCTGGATGGCTTTTGTCTTTCAAACAC
>NC_063045.1:51570078-51605078 GCF_018812025.1 Megalobrama amblycephala
TCGGAAGATTCCGAAATGGAAGCTTAAACTCGTATTGAAATATGCTATTGAGCAATTGCTGTGAAAAAAAATCAATTCTTGTCATTGTTAAACTTAAATTATTAGAAAACTCAAATACGTGGGTATTATTTGGAGTAAGGGGAGAGGTAATTCACAAGCAGCATGGCGTAAATCCTTCTGGCTGTCCTTAGAGACTTAATGTGACTATGAATAGAATTCAATCTGAAGCAAACTGATCCAGGAACCCTGTGTGAGTTGGAAATGTATGGTGGTGTGAGCTGGGCTCTTGGGAAAAGGATGGAGGTTAGCTTCAAGATTAGCATTAAGGGCAATTCCCTTATAATGCCTCCCTAAATGAAGGAATTTTGAGCATTGCATTTCTCAAACTCACACTTTCGCTGGCAGGAAAGCAATTCTGAGGTGTTCTTCAGGAATTTATGGATGCGTGGGTGTGAGAAAGGGAGTTAGCAATCATCTGCGAGCTTATCCCTCAATTTTACCCCGCGCCTTTTCTTCCAGCCCTGTTTGTGTTTCGCATTCCACATACAGTATGTCTTATTGATTAAACCCCTTCTCAATTTCATCGCAAATGAGTCCTCAAACCACTCGCTACCCGAATTCAATTTCGCAGACAACTGCAGAGAGTAACCCTAATGGATTCTTTTCCAAATAGGTTTCGGCCTGTGTTTTAAATCGCTTGTTTAATATTTCAGCGACCCCCAAGCTGCTGTTTTCTGTATTGATTTATTTCAGAGTTCCCATACACTCCTCTATAGCGGGACACAATATATTACACAATTGAATACTTCTCAAGGACCTCATTCCATTTTTAAAAAATGGCCGAGAAACACTTTCATTTTCCTGGACTTGTGGATCCATCACAGTCCGGCACTCCACATGGGAGGTTCCTGAGATAGTATCTGAGGAAAGAAAAAAAAAAAACACGGCGAGAGAGATCTGTAAACAGGATATGATGTAATTTAACTTCTACATGGCTCAAGCAAATACAAACAAACCAGTACAGGATGTCACAACCATCTCTTCCCTTTTAAGGAGATCGGACGGAGCATCCTGTCACGTTCGGCCTGTTTTGAGGATGATTACAGAGTTGGCTCAGGCTTCCTGTAGGATGGGAGTCGCGTTGAAAGCGAACGCCCCAGAGACTGATCCAAGATCTGCTCCGCAGGTGCTGAAAATGGAGCCTGAAGGCCAGCAATCACCCAGAACAGGACTGTCCTTCCTGCTTCCTGCTCTCAGTTCAGCGCAACACCTGTCAAACTCATTAAGCCTGAACGGGAGCCAGGAAACATTTTCGGGTATCTGCTCAGACACGAATCCCCCACACGGATAACAAGCTAGTATCGTATCTCAGTTGCGGAATGTCCACGTCGGTTTGCTAAGGAATGCATTAATTTGTAGGAATGCTCTCCTAATCTTTTCGCACAAACTCCATTGCAGACGGCATAATGGCATCTTGTTCTCGTTGCTGCAAATGCTGAAGTTGAGTTTAATCCGTTTGTCCATTTGGGTGATTACATTCATTAGGAAAAACTGAGAGCTGCTAATTACATTAGCCAGATTCAGTGTGAAATTGCATTAGGGGCTTTTCAGTGGCCTATGAGTAAATACACCGCCACACAAACGCACACACACATGCATTCATACATATGCAAACGCTGCAAAGAACCTAATGTAATTTCAGCAGTTCATTGCAGAGAATCTACACGTGACCTGAAACTCATATCTTACACAGTGTCTACATTGGAAGCAGTGAAGCATGAGAAGAGAAGAATGAAAATTAACCACAGACCTATATAATAATAGCTTGAGCCTACACAACCTTTTTTGGTTTACCACTTATTTTTCCACATACATACATTAGCACAAAAGCAAATTGTGCATTTGTTTTTTGAGAGTATGTTTGTGTTTTTTTTTATTATACAATATGCTGTATATTCATAAGGTTAGAAACAAAGGATGTTTTAAAATTAGTAAGCCTGAGAACATAATCGATGTTACTTAAAAAGATTTCTGAGTGATTGGCATGGTAATGGGTATGACAATGTTGATACATTTGGTCTTGGCGGAATAGATCTGCTACGCTGCTGCTGCTGTTGCTGTTGGTTATTGCTGTTGCAGAGCAAGTAAGGGACTTGCTACTGCCAATACACACATGACACGCTGCTGTGAGCAAGACAGACATGCTTCTGCTGTATAAAATAGCATACATGAATCACCCGTAACAGATCTTATACAGGTGGAGCTGGGGAAGGTGGAGGGTTTCTGAAAGTGCGCTGCAGCAACTACAGCAAATTCTGACCAAGTATTTGAAGGTTGAGCAGCGAGCTCACTGGCTACTGATACAACAGGAACCAATCAGCTGTGCCCTAAAGAGAATGATGTGATAGCATGCAGATTGAGTTAAGGAACTATTAGCCTGTGCCATCTAGAGTTTCATGACAGAACTTTGTATGGAAAAAAAGTTAAATTGATATACAAGAAATCATGATATTTGTCAACAAAATAAATGTTTTAGATGGATGGGATTAATACTAAAAAACGAGTAAAATATAAAAAAAACATGCACATAGAGTCTCTCTTTATATATACATATCTTTCTATCTATCTAAATAAATACATTCCTACTGTTACCTATTTTGACCTAATTTGATCTGGTTGACTTGCATTAGTAGTGTGTTATGGTAAGTGTGCAGTTATGGTAAAGGGTGTAACATTTCCAAAACATGCTCGAAGCGGTTGACCAATCACAAAATACTGGTCCAGTGGACCAATCAGATCACATTGTGCTTTTCGGAAGAAGGAGCTTCATAGAGACCGGAACTAAACAAGAGCGTTACTGACAGACTGGGAAGAGAGGTGTTGAAAAATAATGTTTTTTTTATTTATTTTTTTACTTTCAGGCATGAAAACCTATTCTAATAAAGCCCAAAAACAAAATCAAGACTTTAAAAAGGGCAAAAAATTATTGAATAATTAAATAAAAATACCAATAAATGTTAATTATTTTATTATTCACAAGCTGGTTTTGAAGTAATGGTCAGAAGCTGTTTAAATACATAACCTATTTAGGTTGAGAGATGTTGTTTTTTTTTTTTGTTTTTTTTTTAAATGGAGAACAAGTCATTTTGGTTTCTATTTTTGGATTGCACAGCTGTTTTATAATTATAATATATAAACATATATTCTAAACCCATATACTTATAAATATAAATATATATATATACATAAACAGCCTTAGGCTGAGAACACAAGCTTGCTTTGATATAATGGTCAGAAGTTATTTAAATAAAATTCAGATTCATACATGCATGATATCTTTAAATAAAATAATTTTATTTCAAAGGGACAGGAAAACACAAATACAAATAGAAAAAAAATAGATTTTTTCAGTCCTGGAACAGCTGTGCAACATGCCACAAGTAGAAACCAGGTATCAACCTGTAAACTTAAAAAAAAACCTGTTCTTAAAAAAAAAGCATTCCTCAGCATCAGTAGGTCCAAGTAGGAATCATTTTGATTCGCTCTTGCTCAGAGACGTTCACTGCACAATATTACAGCCAATAACATAGCAGTGCATCAATCTATATCAGCCACACATACTATCACTCTCACATACTCAAGCAAAAACACATACATGCGAGTGCCACTACATATATCAGACTGTATCGAGCATTGATCGGTCTTGGACGTGTACGTGATGGCAACAGATGCTGAAATGAGCAGGACTGCAGAATGAATCTTCTGGGTTGTGCTCTTTGCTCAGTGGCGCACTACAGAGGGCAAACGTCTTTAAGCCTTTGCCCAACAACTCACTAAAGCTTTTAAAAGACCATGAGCTCTGAGCAGAAAAAACATCAGTTTGATCAGAGAACGCCAGCTGTGCACAGTGTTAAACAAAACCTGCTGCAGCTCAGACTTCTGGAAGTTAAGTTAGTTTTAAACCTAACTGTAAAAAAGGGCTTCATCTGAATGTAACAAATTTGGAAATATTTTACACATAACAACAATCGGTAGCTATTCAGGGCGCTGTCATCATCTCTCGCTGTTTTGCCAAAACGCATTTCAGCTTTTTAAATGTGTGTATCGCACTGTCATCTCCCCGTGTAGTTCCGTTAGGTTGCTAGGCTGGAATAATTTAATACCTTTAGACTGCATGACCACATCTGAGCTACACTGTGTGTGTGTGTGTGTGTGTGTGTGTGTGTGTGTGTGTGTGTGTGTGTGTGTGTGTGTGTGTGTGTGTGTGTGTGTGTGTGTGTATTTGATTGTGTGAGCTGTGCCAGTGAAGAAATTGTGTGCACTACAAATTACAGACATTTACTGAATAGAGCTCACAAATCAAGGCATTGGGTACTAAAAGAAGAAGCCAGGAACAGGAAAAAGGTTAGACAGAAAAGAAGAGTACGTCTGAGTGGGTTTGAAATCTCTGTGAAATTGTTAGCAATCATTTCAATTAGGTGCACTCAGACATTTTTATTTCATTAAAAAAGTTTTACACATGAATCCTCCTGAAAAATGATGTTTAAAATGATGTACACTCACGTGAGATGACAAATCGAGTCATATCAGTGGCTTAATAAAAGCTGTTGTATTTCACATGGAGCAGGTACCCACACGGAGGCTGCCATTTTTGAGATCACATGACCAACCAAATACTACTAATTTTACTGACAAATACAGAGAATTATTTTTTATTTTTTTAAATAATTTTTTTTTTAATTATATACGCTTTTTTTTTAAATATTTTACCACTTTCTTTAGTGCGTAATGTTGCTGTTTGAGCATGAAAAAGGCCTGCAACGTCACAAAGCACAAAGTCACTTCAAAGGGAGTAATTCTCTGTATCAGTATTTCTCAACTCCCTGAAACACATAGATTGTAGTCTTAAGTTTTCTTCTGGGAAAATACACGTCACAAAATTCCTCATTTAAATAATTCCCTGCCAAAGCAGATGCAAAAAAAAGATGTGAGGCTCTGGTTGACTTGCATTAGTAGTGTGTTATGGTAAGAGTGCAGTTATGGTAAACGGCGTAACATTTCCAAAATATGCTCAAAGCGGTTGACCAATCACAAAATACTGGTCCAGCGGACCTATCAGAGCACACTGTGCTTTTCGGAAGAAGTTGCTTCATAGAGACTGGAACTAAACAGAGCGTTACTGACAGACTGGGAAGAGAGGTGTTACAACAATGTAAAATATGCAAAAAAATAATGTGTTTTTTTTTTTAACTTTCAAGCATGAAAACCTATTCTAGTAAACCCCAAAAACAAAATCAAGACTTTAAAAAGGGCAAAAATGTATTGAATAATTAAATATAAATACCAATAAATGTTAATTATTTTATTATTCACAAGCTGGCTTTGAAGTAACGGTCAGAAGCTGTTTAAATACATAACGTTCATAGTAACGTTCATAGTAATAAATGCATGAAATTTTAACTGAAATCATTTCAGATATGAGAAAACATCTTTAAAACAATGCATATATCAAATTAAACAGCTGTGCAACATACCATAAATATGACCAGCTGAACAGTACTCAATTTATTAATCCTCTTTATTAAATTGTATAATTTATCATTTCATAATTTATTCACTTTATAAATAAATGAACCATCGCTGAATGCAAAAAGGCAGTCTACAATGGTATTGGTAACTAAAAAAAGCAAGCCAGTGCCAAGAGGTCATGATTTAGCAGATTAGAACAGTTAGCCCTTGCTGGTAGACGTCATAATACGAAACTACAGATTTTCCTTATTGATAGCCGTACAGCTGACTAAATATATATTTTAAATAAATTAAAAATTGCAAGTGTCAGATAGATTTGTAAATCGTAAATATTATTGTAGATGTTTTGCCAATGCATAATTTTTGGAGCACTATGAAATCGCACATTTTCACTGTCTACCAAAATTTAAAGGTACACTAACGTTTTTTTCTAACCCTAATCCACTGTGGTAAGCCTATTATAAGTGTTTTTATTTTAGACCTAATGGGATGGCTTTTGCGGGAAATTGCGTACATATGTCACTCGCCTGTGCATGTCTAATCATATCCATACATAAAGAAAAGTGGCTACGGCTACTTTGATGTGTGTATGGTGTGGGAGTGGCATAGGTTAGTTGTCACAACAAGAGAGAAAGTTTGACATGGACACACTAAATCTCAAACCTCCAGGGAACCACCGTTAAAAAAAATGCCAAATGGAGGAGAGTCAGCTGGCAGAAACAGAACGAGACAGAGCTTGTAATAAAACGAGAATCAACGTTGGCTTGGCATTTCGGAGATGGAGAGAACTGAAGGATTTGAAATGTTGTGAAAGTGTTTTTATTGCAGAGATGACGGTTTTATACATCAACAGGTGAGTAAGGAATGTTATTGAACAGATAAATTGCTAACAGAGTTCATTGTAAAGCATTACCTATTGTGAAGGTTCATTTCATTATGGTTATTGTTGTAGCCCTGTGTTGCTATTTATTTTCAGGGAAGTACCATGTCTATTAATGGATATAGCTACAGCAACGTCTTCAGCTAGTCAGCTTGAGATACTTTCCATTTAAACTGTTTATATCTCTTAAGCCTAGTAGTGAATGTTTTATGAGCAGTAGGATAACCATATTCATGCGCAGGGAAGAGATGAAATTATTGAATAAAGTTGTTTTTGTTTTGTTTTTGCACACAAAAAGTATTTTCGTCGCTTCATAACATTAAGGTTGAACCAGTGTAGTCACATTGAAAATTTTAACAATGTTTTTACTACTTTTCAGGACCTTGAATGTGGTAATTACATTGCTTTCTATGGAGGATAAAAAAAAAACCTCTCGGATTTCATCAAAAATATCTTAATTTGTGTTCCGAAGATGAACAAAGGTTTGGAATGACATGAGGGTGAGTAATTAATGACAGAAATTTAATTTTTGGGTGAACTAACCCTTTAACAAATCACAATTCCTAAACATGCTAGAAAATATTGACACAGACAAAAGCAGAACTGCTAAAACCTATACATCCCACAGTCTATAGACCCTTCCCTCTCTCTCCAACACACACACATATTCCACGGCACAGGGGAAACCTGATCTCAAGATCAATAAGCGGTAGGAGAAAAATCAATAAGAACCAATGAGGTAAAGAAAAAGAAAAAGAACACCATAATAATGCTGCATTTATAAATTGAAGACTCATTACAAATAGAGCTACATTAAAGATGAATAGCAATAGAAACCAACCGGCAATGAAATGCTAATAAATTCCATATAAATCTATATTGCAAAGACTAGAGGAATATATAAAGATCATCACATGATTTATGCTTGACACCACCGTTTGCGTCTCCATTATGCAGTACATTTAGCTTTATGAATATGAGGAAGGTCATGTATTAATTCATCCCTCCACATATTATTCCCATTTGCCATATCACTTTTCAGCGTCTAGACTGCCTTTCCTGTGTAATGCGGCTGAGGTCGCACTATGTGTGGATGGCGATGATGGTTTGTATTCCCTCAAGCGCCTCTCACATATGCCTGAAATTCAAATCTGAGACTCTCTCTCCTATTACAGCCGAAGACAGGCAGGTCAGCGGTCAAAGACAGGAGGCTTGACATGAGAATAAGACGCAGACAGACATTTACAGACTGCGTGAACACAAAATAACACTAGTTTGACTCACGCAGCACTCTGCAATCATACGCATGAGCGCACTGCGACAACAAAAACATGCATATGCTGAAAACGACACGTTTAAATATGCACACACACACACACACACAGATCAATCACCGTTTGGCTGCCGATGACAGAAATAGGCGGGGTTGGGGTTTGTTTAATTCACTTGCCATTTCTTTTAAATTATTTGTGAAATTTACTAGCAATTTATAAGTGAAAATAGTTTTAAAGTAAATCCTATGCCGAAATTTTTTTCATTGTAGGACAGTACTTGATGCTTATGGTTAGAAAACCATATATGGGCAGATCTCCAGAAAAGAGGCAGGGCTGACACTGGAGATCAGGCCAAAACCCACCTCCTCACCTGTCAATCAACACACACATTCACAGATCCGCCTCCTGAGAGGAACAAAACCCCAAAAATCACATCCATCAGAATGTATAATAGCAGAGTGACTGGCATCTTTTCTATGCGACAGCTTTTTGTTAAAAATAATTAGTCAATTATTCTACAATATGAAATTTGAGACATTCAGGGACGGCCTGAGACTCTGTATGGACCGTAAGTTAGGTGCCATTATAAGAGATTTTATTTCGACAGACATTATTGTAAACCCAAGGACAAAAATCTAGCACCAAGCAAGAGGACGAAAATAAATTCTTTCAGATATTCTTTGAATGGCGGTTTTTTGAATGCAATTGACTGCAGTCTGAGGTTGTCTGAGGTTGAAGATTTGAGTTCTCTGTCTGCGTGAGCATATGAGGATATTATTAAACTTACAGATTGTTTAAACAGTCATAAAGACACAGCTGTGTGCATAGAAAAGAGAGCAACGAGTTGTCTGAGCAAGCTAAACCCAGCCTCAAAGCTCTAAACAGAGACTTGGAGTAAATCGGATGAACATGATGATGATTCATCTCGGATGCCACTCTTTGGTGAGTAACTGCCAGTGACATTGTGGTAAATAAATAAAACAATCACTTTATAAACACCACCATCATGACTCAGCCATTTAAATACAAAGGAAATACCTTATCAAATAATGTATGAATTATTATTAATGATACAATTCACACATTATGGATTGCATTGGCATGTTTAATGCATGTGTTTAATCAACATATTCTTTATATATATATAAAACTGACAGTTAGAAGCAATAAATGTCTTTTATATTCAATATTTATGTTTATATTATATTGATAAAAGGCTAAACAATTTGGAAGCTGTTCCTAATTATATTTCATTAAGATGAACATGCACAAAGTTGTGCTGCACTCTACTGGTCAGATGCAGGAAACACACTTGAGTGATGCAGAAAACAACTTCCTGCACATTACTAGAAAAACTATCTTTCTTTATTTTTGTCTTTCTTACTTTAGTTAGTTAGTATGTAAAAAATTATAATGCTTTAGAACTGTTCATAAATTTTTGCTTTTAAGACATTTACACAGCATGTCTTAAAGGGATAATTCACCCAAAAATGTTGTCATCATTTACTCACCCTCCAAACCTGTAAGAATGTATTTCTTTTGCTGAACACAAAAGAAGATATTTTGAAGAATGTCTGTAACCAAACCATTGATGAACCCCATTGACTTCCATTGTTTTTTTTTTTGTTTTTGTTTTTGTTTTTTCATTTTATGGAAATTAATGGGGCCAAACAACTGTTTGGTTATTTGGTTACATATTCTTCAAAATATCTTCTTTTGTGTTCAGCAGAAGAAAGAACCTCATAAAGGTTTGGAACAAGATGAGGGTGAGTAAATGATGACAAAATTTTCATTTTTGGGTGAACTTTAACCAATTCAGACCCTAATTGGGTTCCAGGGTTAGGGAAAAAAAGAAAAAAAGGCTAAGCTTTATTTCTACCCTAAATGCAGCCATAAATGATAACCAAACTATATATATATATAATTTTGAAGAATGTCTGTAACCAAACCGTTGATGAACCCCATTGACTTCCATTGTTTTTTTGTCTTTTTTTTTGTTTTTTCATTTTATGGAAATTAATTGGGCCAAACAACTGTTTGGTTATTTGGTTACATATTCTTCAAAATATCTTCTTTTGTGTTCAGCAGAAGAAAGAACCTCATAAAGGTTTGGAACAAGATGAAGGTGAGTAAATGATGACAAAATTTTCATTTTTGGGTGAACTTTAACCAATTCAGACCCTAATTGGGTTCCAGGGTTAGGGAAAAAAAGAAAAAAAGGCTAAGCTTTATTTCTACCCTAAATGCAGCCATAAATGATAACTAAACTATATATATATATATATATATATAAATTTTGAAGAATGTCTGTAACCAAACCGTTGATGAACCCCATTGACTTCCATTGTTTTTTTGTCTTTTTTTTTGTTTTTTCATTTTATGGAAATTAATTGGGCCAAACAACTGTTTGGTTATTTGGTTACATATTCTTCAAAATATCTTCTTTTGTGTTCAGCAGAAGAAAGAACCTCATAAAGGTTTGGAACAAGATGAAGGTGAGTAAATGATGACAAAATTTTCATTTTTGGGTGAACTTTAACCAATTCAGACCCTAATTGGGTTCCAGGGTTAGGGAAAAAAAGAAAAAAAGGCTAAGCTTTATTTCTACCCTAAATGCAGCCATAAATGATAACCAAACTATATATATATATATATATCAGGGGCGTTTCCTCCGAGGAGGCAAGGGAGGCAGTGCTTCCTCAAAAAAATAGGATGAGAAAATAATCCATATTACATATTAAACAACACAAATTTTACAAATTATGACATTAAAAAGAGCGCAAGTCACTCGTATTTCCTAAGGAACACTGCCCAACAGCGACACCCGCAGGTAAAGTTACAGCAGGAGTCATGCCTCCCTTTGCTCTCATAGAAAACCATAGAAAATCATTAGACCCCCGGCACGGTTTTGTGGGGGGTAATTGAGAATGAATGGGGGAAAGTCACGTGAGAGGAGGCAATGTCTCCATCACGCTATGATTGGATGTAATTGGTTATGATTGGATATGACTGGTTTGTGCGATAAATCCCACCTCTTGTTGACGTGCACGTTCCGCGCGTCAGTTTGAATGAACAAATGATGGTGTCAATGGGAAGACTAATTGAAAAGTAAGTAAACAGATCACCCAGTTAGATATAGCCGCTTTATGTCACGTCAAATTCAAACTTGAAATGGACTGAAAGCATGATGACTGCAGGGTTTTTAGTGCAATCAGCTTCAGGCACGTGCACACATAGACATAAAAGGGGGCTTGAGCACCTGCCCTTTTCTTCCTCGAGAGAAAGTGCCCTTTTTCTGGGGTGCTTTTTTTTTAAAAAATACTTTATATCATGTTGGCTTTGTAGAGTTCAGCTGCCCTCCCTCCGCGACACGCCATTCATTCCCACATGAAAATTTTTGCTGCTGGCTGAAAACTTGTGACAACTATGCCCGGGAAAAATACAACTGCTGTCTTGCAATGAGAAGCGAAAAAGAAAAAAGCCCTAGATGGATCCATCCCATGCATTTCTTTCAGGTAGCTTATGTATGTTGACAAATTTTGGCTATTTAAGGTTAAGATTTAATAGTTTGACCACCATCAACACATCTGCCTGATTTGATACTAATGCAATTTATGTAATATTACATTTTCAGTTATTTTAATGTGCTATGCATTGCGTTTTGAACCATGGTAAAGATATCTGTAGGGCTGTCAATACAGGAAGAGGAGCATCCATGAACCGCATTATTAGACAGTTTTCTGAGGATGCACGATTTATTAACTATTTAAAAATCATAATACAGCATTACATAATGCTATTCTTAAATCTACGCTTACACAAGATAATACATCAATAAAAGTTTATTTATTGATTTGTGTAAAATAAACAAATTATTAGTGAAACTATGTCCCTCTCCTTGGTACAGTCATTTATTCTAAATATATAGCTACTTAAAAATAGTAGCGTAGAAAACATGCACATTGTGACACAGTTTCCTTTGCTGTTGCCTTGTGATAAACGTGAACACTAAAGAAGACCATGGTCTCTGTGTGAACTGATTATTTTGTAGAGATCTGTGGAGTATAAAACAATTGTGTGAGTGTAAGGGAATTAAAATAAATTGGTAAGGAATTCAGAGTTGTTTTAATATACTTAAGGGTTTATTATCTTTTTAAATAAATAATTATGAGAAGTGCCCCTTTTTCCACTTGAGCCTGCCCCCCAAAATGTCTGTGCACGTCCCTGATCAGCTTGGTGAAATTAAAAATACATCTTCGTGTCTGTGACAGACGGTGTTTACGGAGCATGACTGATGATTCAAAATAGCCTAAGCTGACTATTAAAAAGAAAAACATCAATACACAAACAAAATATATTGTTTAAATTATTATTGCCTTTAGTTATTATTTTGGAATGAATGTAGAAATGCTTAAAACACTAACTTGATGAGATTGACTTGGTTTTTATAAATAGAACATTTATTACAACACATTGTTAATGTAAAATTACAAAATAGAATTGTATTTGGTTTCTTTTTTCTTTTTTGATGTAATGTAATGTTCATTTAACAAGGAAGACGTGTCAACGTTAAGAGTAATGCATGTGACTTTACATTGATTCATAATTAAATAAATTTGCCTCCTTCATTTCAGAACACCACTGATATATATATATATATATATATATATATATATATATATATATATATATATATATATATATATATATATATGAATGAGAAAGTTGTAACTGTGTTTGAAGGGGTTACACTTAAAATTGCACTAGACGTTTACACTAGACGATACACAAAGGAAATGAAATAAAAATTGCCAACACCTCAGTCATGTTGCAAGCTGTGTGAATACGTTGCCATCTGATGGCCATGTGGGCAAATTGCTTTCCCCCCCCTCCAATGGTTCTTTAGAGCATTGTGTTGGAAGCAGTCTTCATAATGAAGGCTGAATGTGAAATTAATTAATCTCTTGGGAATTCCTATGAGCATCTGTCTGCAAAAAGAGGAATATCTTGCACATGGATATTGTCTATGAGCAGCAATAAAATGAGGGAC
This sequence comes from Megalobrama amblycephala, assembly GCF_018812025.1. Classification (NCBI taxonomy): domain Eukaryota; kingdom Metazoa; phylum Chordata; class Actinopteri; order Cypriniformes; family Xenocyprididae; genus Megalobrama; species Megalobrama amblycephala. The sequence goes on from NC_063045.1 coordinate 51,582,812, forward strand.
CTTTTATGGGAAAAATTCTGTATTTCGTTATAATCTAATAGTATGCCATTTATATGATGTATTTTAATAATTATACTCAAAAACATTCTGTCATTGTATTTGTCAATTATCTTGTAGTTCCACCATAAAACACTTTAAAGAAGGCTATTTCCTTAATGTATTATTATACACACTGTACTGTAACTGTGTGTAATGCACTTGTTTTGCTTTAAGGCTAACATTTTCCCTTTGACTGACTGAGTTGTTGCCAAGCGCCCTCATGTGCCCGTCTTGACGTACTACAAGCACTAACGCTTCAAACTCTTTTTGTCACTTATTAACCACATGATGGCGACATCCTCTCATGGTCAATTCAACACAAACGCTCACTCTCTCTCTCTCTCTCTGTAACACTAAGATAAGATCCGTGTTTTAAACGACAATGCCATAAACAAAACCCATCGTCACACTTCTGTGTGCTGTACTTTAATACCCTGGAAGCCTTATAATCAATCAGTGCTATCCAGACTCAGTCTCTCTCACTGGGTCGAAGTATATCAGGCTGTCTGGGGGTTAATACCTGCCGTCTGTCTATCCGCCACAGCGGGGCTGGGCAACGAGTTCCCCAAAATGTCACGCAGCCATCGGCCGCTTTGATGCGCGGCTATCTGAGGCAAACTCTGACCCTGACATTTTCTTTCAAGTACAGACAGAGGTACAGTTTTGGGTCTTTTAAATGCAAAGTGTGGTGGACGGTGTTTAGGGTGAAGAGCGCACATCTATCCATCTCTAACGTTTCTCTCTGAATTGATTTGAGTGCTTTAGCACATAGGGCAGGGCAGTACCGTAGCTAGGAATTCAGACCCTCTTTAACTTTTTAAAGAATACATTTAGAAGTTGCTGTGAGCCCCCTGATGTAATTATAACAACGAGTTTATCGAAGCACCCTAGAGAAGCCGCCTCTCCACGGTCTACCTGTCTGTCACACAGCGGGACAGACAGTGTGATATTACTGCAGGGCGTCCGTAAGTCTAAATCATGACTGAATTATGTTGAATTAAACAGTATCATAATGTTTAATATTAACCATAAACCCCAGTGCGCATGGAGAATCGGAGCTTTTATACCAAAGCTGTCTCCTCAGATTGTCTCATTCTTTATACACAAAAGGAATATGCATGAAATCCACTGCAATCCCAGAATACATTTAAAATGGTGAAATGTTAATTGCCCGGTTGACCTTATCCTTTAGTGTGCATGTCAGTCTCATGCTATCAAGTAAATATTTATACAAAAAAGGACCCAATACAGCACACTGAGCAACTCAAACTAAATTTCATCCACTAAATGTCAAAAACATGGCCTTTAGTTTGTTTTAAAAAGCAGTGGGGACAGTGTGGAGGAGGGTTGTGATGTCACAGAATGGCAAAGGCTTGACTAATGAATATTTACTGGGCTATGCACAAATAATTTAACATTTTTCTTACAGATAAATAGTTTATGTGATCTAGAAGGACTGTACTAAAGTATTAGTAAGTGAAAACTGAAATTTAGAAAATAATTAGAAATGTAAAAAAGAAAAAAATTTTTAATGTTTTAAAAGAAGTTTCGTCTGCTCACCAAGGCTGCATTTATTTAATTAAAAATACAGTAAAAACAGTAATATTGTGAAATATTATTACATTTAAAGTAACTGTTTTCTATTTGAATATATTTGACAAAGTAATTTATTCCTGTAATGCAAAGCTGAATTTTCAGCATCATTACTCCAGTCTTCAGTGCCACATGATCATTCAGAAATCATTCTAATATGCCGATTTGCTGCTCATGAAACATTTATGATTATTATCCATGTTGAAAACAGTTGTGTACTTTTTTTCCGTGATTCCTTGGTGAATAGAAAGTTCAAAAGAACAGCATTTATCTGAAATACAAAGCTTTTGTAACATTATACACTACCGTTCAAAAGTTTGGGGTCAGTAAGAATTTTAATTTTTTTATATTTTGAAAATAAATTAAAGATATTAATACTTTTATTCAGCAAGGATGCATTAAATCAATCAAAAGTGGCAGTAAAGACATTTATAATGTTACAAAAGATTAGATTTCAAATAAACACTGTTCTTTTGAACTTTCTATTCATCAAGGAATCACGGGAAAAAAGTACACAACTGTTTCCTGAAAGAAGAATCCTGAAAAAAATATTGTACACAAATTTTGTACAGTTGTACACAATAAATGTTTCTTGAGCAGCAAATCAGCATATTAGAATGATTTCTGAAGGATCAAATATTCATATTCACAAAGGATCAAAATATTTCACAATATTTCTGTTTTTGCTGTATTTTTGATTAAATAAATGCAGCCTTGGTAAGCAGATGAAACTTCTTTTAAAACATTAAAAATCTTACCCATATATATATATATTACAAACCCTAGGGCTCAAGTTTCAAACATGAATGCCAGGGTAATATAACACAAAGTATGTTATGAATGTACATAGAATTTAATGAAAGAAAAAAAAAACTATCACCAATAATAACAACAACAACAACAACAACAAAACATTACTGGATTTATGATGTTATTTTATTCTGGAAATGCATTATCACAGTCTGAGAAAAGGTCCATTAAAGTGTTCATACTTCATGTTGATTTCATCACTACGGCCCCCTTGTGGTCGAAAGGATGATAACAGCAAGGGTTATTTGTGAAAGATGAAAAGGCACAAATTATGTGGAGAAGAAAATATATGCAACAAAGGCCCACAATCAGAACTGACAAAAATTAGTTTCCTTGAGCTTAGTTTGGCCACATGTTTTTCCCCAAAAAAAGATCAGATTTAGTTGTGACCATTTAGAATATTTTCCATTGTGTGAAAGACACCTTCCACAGTACCTTCATTCTAAGTCATCAAAGAACCCAATATGATATTTTCTGAACTGTCATTTACTGAGGTCCTGTATGTTTGGTGTGACAAATGAAAGAGACAAAAGTCTTGTGCATCTGTTCCTTGCCCCCTCACGGTTTCCTCTCGCCATCATGAGTTATTCACTCAAATCAATAGCGGCTGACCTTTAATAAAGACTGAGTGTCTCAAAAAGCCAGCTCCCCACAGCCAGCCTGAATCCAAATGCAACCTATGCTCAAAACCGCCTGTCAGGGTGGGCTTAACATTCCAGGCCTCCAACTGGGTTGTGTGTCAATGTGTTTTAGAAGTAGAAGCCAGAGATTTAGAACTTTAGCTAGGCACACCGAAGCTAGTCGACTGCCATGCCCACTGTGTTCTCACCGCTTCAAAACTGAACAAAGCCTCAAACTCTGTCTCATCATCAAAGAGAAATGCTAGTCTACCTCAGGGCCTGTTTCTGTGACAAATGAAAGGTCCCGTAGTTTAATTTGCCAGGTCGACTGGGTTTGATTAGCATATGAACTTCTCGTTTTTATTGAAGCAATTGTGTTTTGAGGCAATAATAAGATGAAATTATACTAAGTGGCTAAAAAGCTACAGAACCCAATTATACTGTTTACCACTCAATCAAACATTTGTGCATTTTTCAAAAGTGCTAATGAATAAGCTATTGTGCTTATTGAACTCCATTTAAGCGGTCAGATTCAGTTATCAAGAAGCATAGTTCCTTAGTAAATATTTAATCATAGTTTTCTAGTTAGACAGTCCATCACTGTCTGAAAATCTCATTTTGCGAGAGACTGAATCACTTTATCTGCAAATTCTAAATGCCTCAAAAACATGATATGAAAGATGGTATAGAAAATGTCACCTTTCTTTTAAAATATATTTACAACTTAGAGTAGAATATCTGTATGTATGAACGTGCAACAGGAGTCAAGCCCATATTCTCTTACCAGTAACCATAATATCAAAGATGGCAATGTCCATAAAACTAAAAAGTTATCACTTTTGATACGACAACAGTCCATTCGAGTTCATCATCACATTTTCATCAAAAATTCATCAAATTTTCATTTACTGACAGCATCTTTTATATCTGGGTGGAGAGTGGAGCATTTGAATCGCACGTTGAACACAAAATGGACAGGAACAGCTCCAGTGAAGAACAGTGACTGGATGTAAAACCTTCAGATGACACATACAGTAGCTCATATCTCTGTCACTGTACTAAGTTGTCCAGTCCAGTTCTGTTCACACAGAGTGGGTTTTCAGAGAATGCGGTTGTGATTCCTGAAAATTTAAGGATGCGAGTTCAGTTATAGAATGCGGTTTTCACTCCTGTAAATAACTGAACTGTGTGTGAACCGGTATTGACGATAACCCTTATATTGAAAATATCGATATTAAATAAAATATCGATATTGTGTTAATTAAAGGTTTGACAATATATGGCGATAATATTTAAAAGGAATAGTACACGTGATAATATGATGCCAGCACCTGCATGACATCCCAAAGTACAATAGGTTGCGGTATTGCACCTTAACGTTGCCATCTGTCATAAAGCAGAAGACGCAGCGCGCTCAGCTGCCACTGCCGTGCAAAAACATGATGTCCGATAAGACAGAGGAGAATCTCTACCAACAGTGAGCGCAAAAGGGAGCAAAACCACCATCCTGTTCACCCACTTCCGCTTCCTTCTTCTTGCCACTATACAGAGAGTAAGTTGCAATTATTTTGCTAGTCCTGAAACGAGAAATAATGTATACATTAGCCTGTCAAGTGTCAACTGTTGATGCCTTTCTGTGTTTTATATTTTAAATCCCTTGAGGCTTTTAGCCAATGTGCTCACTCGGATAAAAACTTATGGATTTTTACTTCAAATATCTTTGTATTTTTATCCAAAATAGGGCGATTCATTATGGAGCGCTAAACTCTCTCATGTAAGTTGTTTCATTCATACTTGACACCGTAGGGTGCCCTATTGCAGAAAGTCCACAAGTGAGACAATATATATGGACAAAGACAACGCTTTAGCTGAATAAAATCAAAGTCCCTTTAAGACAAGTCATTTCACTCGGCGGCCATCTTTGAAACGCCTCTCGGGCATCCAAGAGCAGCTCCTATCTCTTTGAATGAGGAAACATCAAATTCTCCAAAACTATTTGCCAAGCTTTCGATTTAATTTCATATTTGAAATCACCAATTAAATCTGACAACAACTGTCTCATAAATTTGGTTTCTAAACACTCGAATCGTGACAAAAAACGGTATTTTTCCAGGCTGAATCAAGCTAATGCGTCCTAAATGCGCGTCTCTTGTGCCTCATTTCGGAGGCGCGCGTCTGACTGTTTCCATCGGGTGTGCCTCATACTTCCTGAAAAGTGAAGCTGAGGGCTCTTTGATCGCCCCCTGGTGGCTGGATGCACAAGTCACAAACCTCGCCCTCTCCGTGCAAACGAACAGGCCTTGATTCAAAATAAAAAGATAAATTACACTTCCAATAAAATTTTCCGAAAGATGGTTTTGGTCATTTAAGGTAGTTGTTATCACACTGATATATGTTCAATTGTTCATTTTTGTGATAAGCTTGATTTTAGCTAGCAATTTGATACTATAGAAACAGGGCGTGTCATTATCATTGACAGTTGTGATTGCTTCTCTGAGGACTGTCAGAACTTCGAGGGGAGATTGAAGATAACTAATTATTAATTTTCGATTTCTGTGTTATTTCACACAGACAAAATGAGTTGTTCAGCAGTAAACTGTACTAACCAACCTACAGGATCTGACAGATCACTGAGCTTTTTTCGGTAACGTTAAATGTGGGCTTCCTAAGCTAATTAATAAATGTTATTAGTTTTTAAGATAAGATAACACGCCTAACGTTAGCCACGACGGGAAAAAGCAGGTGATCGTTATCTGGCAGTTACTAATTATTTTTTTGGGTATAAAATAATAGCAGGACAAAACTAATGATAGCCTACTCTAATTAATTATAGAGCACTGTCTACAGCAATCGATCTCCTGTAACGTTAGTTCAACTTGGATAATTTCTGACATTTTAGGGTTGTTTATCTACTGAGTTTATATACTGAATTTGCTGTTTCAAAAATATTATTGCTTTAGAAACAGAATAGCCTGTTATTTTACAGGTAGAATTTTAAATTGTGTATAATTTATATATTTAAAATACATCAATTACGATATGTTGTTTTGACCTATCCCATTGTATTGTAGTTATCACTAGTAATTTATTTGAAAACGAACAATGTACATTCATAAAAATTCAAATAAATGTAAATTCCTTTTTGCCAGATGTAATTAAGCCAAATGAAAAAGGAAGGAGGAAAAAATATATATAATAAACAATAGATAATAAAACAAATAGGTGATCTGATCTTGATGACGTAGACGTCTGGGCGGAAGTTTGATTCCGTGACTCCGCCTCCGGGCTCCACTTACGATTCCTTCTGCACATGCCCAGGCTCCAAACTGACGTTTTTGCATAACATGTCAACGCCCATCATCAAATATTTTACGTTAAGTTCATTACAATGGAAGGAAGCGGCGTCACGTCGTCTATCTTTTTTTACAGTCTATGGTTTCTATTGGAACAGGAGCTTCTAACGGACAGTGACACGATGACTTTACGGCGATTATCAGCGATTGGCTCTTATTTAGAAGGCGGGACTTATTCCGCCATATTGCGTGTTGCACTTTCTCCCATTCAAAACAATACGAGTGACACGTCTTGTGTTATTCTATGGTCTTTGATAAAATGCAGATAGATACACCTTGCCTGATTAAATATGAAGAGAATTAACAAACAGTATATGTGACAGACAGTATATGGTTTATCGGGGTTCTTCAAGCATCTTTTTTTTTTCGTAAGGATATGTATATTTATTATGCAATGCTAATCGACATAGCCTTTGTCATTGTATAGAATACTATAAAGTAATATAACTTCTCAATTCAGACAATTGTTGTCTCAATTGTTGCAAATGTTGTATGCAATGGTGTGATTCGTTGACTAAAAAAGAACGCAAAACACAAAATAAACAAAGTAAAGATGAATATGACTTTTTTTTTTTTTTTCCAAGATTCCTACTTTCTATAGATATTTTGGCCATGATAACCATGGTGTGAAAAATCTGATATTGCGACAGCCCTAGTGTGAACGTAAATGATTCAAATACAGGACTGACAACTGCATTCTGTTGCTGTGTGAACGTGGTCATTGTCAAAAGTAAAGCGATGTATGAAGCGCAGCTCACACACAATTGACTTTGAAACCAATCAGCTTTCTGTTGGACAACGAGGCAAATTAATGTGACTAACTTGAACACAAGGTGGGAAATTTTTTGCCCTCACGCAAAACTGCCGATCACGTGGATTCCTATTGGGATGACTGGATTTCTCCTGCAAAATTTAGCTGAGCAATGATAAATGTGAACGGACGTTTAGCACTTCAGTCGCAAAGCTGCCAGAGAATAGTATATATTTTTGCACACTGGAACATTCTGAATTGCTTGTAACCTGACAGTGAAAAAGCAGCAAAAAAATGACATTTTATAAAATTTTGCTGAGAGTTCCTCAACTTATTTCATTAAACATGTTGAGATTGTGCTGAGTTGTGCTGGAGTATAATCACATTAAATTAAGCGTGACTGAAAATGACCTGAAGAAAGCGAGTGGGACAAAGAGGGAGGGAGGAAGAGCGAGAGAGAATGAGCTCACCTAATACACTTTAAGAGTGGAATAATAATGAGCTTTGAGCCGTCGAATCTCATTACAGATGTGTGAGAGGGAATCAGACCAGATCTTATCCCTCTATCTACACAAAGGAGAGGAGAGGAGAAGCACTTTGGTTCACACAGTCATCAGTGGTGACACACTCCCCTGCAATCACACACATACACCTCAAACCTTCATTCACTGGCCTGCTGGGGTTAAAACCTTCAGGTCCAGTATTAGCACTGTAATTGGCCGCAGCAGGATGCTAATGTGGACTCTCAAAGGTGCAGGTGAAAGAGAATGAGAGATTAGTCTTCTGCAACAATGCTTCTTTCGTTCAAATGCTATCCTCAGACTGTTGCGATACCCAGAACAAAGGAATAAACCCCACAACACTATTGCGCTTTTTAAACATGTAAGACCATGGAAAAGTAAACATACTCTTACAAATAAAGGTTTTTCAGTGTTCTTAGAGGATTTTCATAAAAGCATTGAAAGAACTATTAATGAACGTCCATTCAAATGTCTAGTTGTTGAAAGAACGTTTTTCAATACGTTGTGAGAATCTTCCAATAATGTTCTCTTTGGAACATTCAAGCAACCTATAGTGCCTACAGGTGTTGTCCTCTACAGTCAGTGAGTAAGTGACACCTGGTGGTTTCATCACAATGAAGTACAAGTGGCTTTCCAAGAACCTTGTTTTTTCTGTCCACCGTGATGGGATGAGCTTCCAACCACCACCCGATTTGCTGAGACCATTACAACCTTTAAGAAACAGCTGAAGAAACCTCTTCCAGGAACCACAACCAGAGGCCAGTGCTGTTATTGTTAACTGAAAATAAAAGTATAAAAAATAAAAAGTTGAAATAAAATAAAAATGGAAATGAGAATGAGTAAATAAGTTTAAGCTAAAGTTAAAGGTGCCCTCGAATGAAAAATTGAATTTATCTTGGCATAGTTAAATAACAAGAGTTCAGTACATGGAAATGACATACAGTGAGTCTCAAACTCCATTGTTTCCTCCTTTTTATATAAATCTCATTTGTTTAAAAGACCTCCGAAGAACAGGCGAATCTCAACACAACACCGACTGTTACGTAACAGCCGATCTTTGCATATGCCAGCCCACGTTTCCAACATTATAAAAGGCATTAGACAAGGGCAGCCAGTATTAACTTCTGGATGTGCACAACCAAATCATCAGACTAGGTAAGCAAGCAAGAACAATAGCGAAAAATGGCAGATGGAGCAATAATAACTGACATGATCCATGATAGCATGATATTTTTAGTGATATTTGTAAACTGTCTTTCTAAATGTTTCGTTAGCATGTTGCTAATGTACTGTTAAATGTGGTTAAAGTTACCATCGGTTATTACTGTATTCACGGAGACAAGAGAGCCGTCACTATTTTCATTTTTAAACACTTGCAGTCTGTATAATGCATAAACACAACTTCATTCTTTATAAATCTCTCCAACAGAGTAGCATTAGCCGTTAGCCACGGAGCACTATCAAACTCATTCAAAATCAGAAGTGAACAATATAACAGTATACAATACTCACATAATCCGACGCATGCATGCCGAATACTTTGTAAAGATCCATTTTGAGGGTTATATTAGCTGTGTAAACTTTGTTAAGGCACTGTTCAAGGCACGCGCGAGCTCTGTGGGCGTGGACCACGGGATTTAAAGGGGCCGCAGCATAAAATCGGCGCGTTTATAATGATGCCCCAAAATAGTCAGTTAAAAAAATTAATTAAAAAAAATCTATGGGGTATTTTGATCTGAAACTTCACAGACACATTCAGGGGGCACCTTAGACTTATATTACATCTTTTAAAAACATAATCTAGGGGACCTTTAAATTTCAAAAACTAAAACTGAAATAAAAATAAATTGAAGCTAAATTGACATTTTAAAAAAACAAATAAAAATGACAAAAGCACAGAGGCATTTCTCTTCTACCTTTTTCCATTTTTACTTGCACTCTTATCTTCTGTTCCACTCTAGCTTACTCTTACTGGTTTTTTTTGGATTGATTTTATGGTATGTATCCATTCTGTCATCATTTAATTCGCCCTCATGTCATTTAAAACATTCAAACCTGAAGAATCTAGTCACTACTAGCAATGTATTATTATATGGCTAATAAGTTATTATATGGCTTCAGAAGACTTAAAATATAATTCACAAGTCAGATAAACCAATTTTATCATACTTTTATGGTGTCATTAGAAACACTTGGAAATTTGAAAGCCCCACTAACCATTCATTTTCATTGTATAGAAAAGAGCTGTGATACAAGAGTGAGTAAATTACTGTTCCTTTAACAGAGAAGTGAATACGATTTTTTCTCATCTGTTCTGAGCCACTTTCAAATGTGATTTTAAATCAGATACATATCTGATATTTTGACACCTGACCTACATCTAAACGCATATATCCAATTCCCCTTGGAATTCCAAGCCACCACAAGGCGAGGGCGACAAATTTTGGCCACAAAGACAGTTTTTTAATGTTGTATTATGAAGCAGATGTGCCTGTATGCGCTCACACTAAAACTTTATAGTTGGAAACTTTATAGTTAAGAAATTGTGTGCATACACAGAAACATCAGGAGCATAGGTTTTCAACCCGTCAAACATATTGCATAGTAATCAAACGAGTAATCAATTAATCAAGTAATCGATCACCAACAGAATCATTTTGGGTGGAGATTAATGTAAACACAGATATGGGATACCAGTCCTGTCTAAAGTGAATGTAAACAAGTGGGACAAAAAAAAATAAATAAATCGGATATTGCCAAAAGATCAGATCTGTGAATTAAGACTTGCAGTTTAAACGCAGCCTTTGAAACCTTTTAAAGAGTGTTAACCAGAACTTGACATTAACTTTTTTGCTCACCAGATACTGTGGCTAGTGGTTTTCCAAAGTTACTAGCCACTCAGCATTTTCACTGGCCACAATTTTGACATCAATACCATGGGGATAAACTGCCATATAGATATTTTTAATATTATCTCAAATTGACATGATCCATTATACTATTACACATGGGTTTTTTGTCTCAACTGTTTACCTTCACTTAAAATATAACTGACTGTGTTTACGTGAATACTCATCAAGACTGGCAGTGTATTTGTTTAATCAAGTAGCGAAAAATAACTCAATTTAGTACAGAGAGGCGGCTTTATGTGCGCGCACTTTCTAGGAAAATCTCTAGGAATGAGTAAAATTACCTCAAATCCCTTTTGAGGAAAAGTCTGTTCACTCGGTAGCCATATTTGCAACGCCTCCAGGCAGCTATTTAGTCATCCAAGACCAAGTCCTATCTACATTATTTGAATGAGGGAATCCTGAAATCTCAAAAACGGCAAGGCAAACTTACAATTAAAGAACATATTTCAAATCAGCAACAAAATCTGACATGAACTGTTCCATAAATGTTGTTTCTTATGCTCAAATAATGTTTAAAAAGCTTTTTTTGTTTTGTTTTTCAGGCTAGACAAGACAATGCGCATGTGCAGTCATAAGCGCGAGTCTCAGGTTTCTATGGGAACCGAAGCTTCTAACGGCAGCTGCAGTGACGTAATGACTTTAACAATCAGCGATTGGCTCATTTACTTAGAAGGCGGGACGTATTCCCCCATATTGCGTGTTGCAGTTTCTCCCATTCATAAGTAATAGGAGTGAACCGTCTTTCTGTATCTATAGTCTTTGATTATGTGCAATACACGCAGTCCCACACCGAAATTCAAGCCCTGTAAGACCAACAATAATCAAATTATCATAAGCAAATTAGCAAATGAAACAAGTGAGTGAGGGGAGGCGGGTTTGTGTGTCAACTCGCTGTCGGAGAGATGAGAGAGCGAGAAAGCGCAGCTGGTATTGTGTGTCTATTCTGCAGAAAATGGGTTTTGGAAGCGTTTCAGATATTTCAGTATTGATATGTATAGAAAAATCATTATTTTTGACACTACATTGTACTTAGTTTATTATTTCAGATGCCTTTTTAAAGGACTACAATTAAAAAATATATCTATTATATATAAAATTCAAACTGCCAAAGTGACTAGTAGGAGTTACACAACACTGCTGAAATCTACCCGCATTTGGCGGGTGTTAATGTCAAGCCATGGTGATAACCAACCAAGGCCGCATTTACATTACATGATTCAAGTGACACAATTCCGATATTTTCCTCCCATGTGGCACAGATTGAATATGTCCCACAAATGTGTAATCAGGAAAAAAAAGCACACAGATTCCGATATTCTCAGATTGGTTTTAGGCCTCATTCAATCTGATAGGCAATTGTGTCTGCCATATAAGTGGAGAAATTGGATATTTCCCTGTCAATGCGAATCTTACGTCATTTAAAAAAACGATTCATCACATGACTCTTTTCAATGGCGGAGTGAAGGACGAAGGCTCAATCCAATGTTTTGCTGACCTTTAAAGATGGTGCAGAAAGCAAAAGCTTGTATTATCATTTAATCTGCATCAATTGCAAATCACGCCTTTTTACTTCTTTTTCAGCCTAAGCTTTTCCGAGACAGTACGTCTAACTTGGGTTTTTTCGCCAAGTGTTTAGTGTAAATGCAGATATCGGCATCAAGACCTGCAGTGTAAATGCACCCTAAATGCGTATGCCGAATGTGTCTCAAAACCTCTCTAAAACACAATATCCCTGGCCTTTACAGGTGAGCATCATCCCTTGAAGCTCTCCCAGAGGTAATAGAGCTGGAGTAAGTTGGATCCAACCTTTTCCCTGAATCTAAGTTTCATTTAATCCTCCCTGCCTTCTTGTTTCTTTTTGTTTCAATCCCTTCCACCCCACTTTCGTCGTCCTCTGGCAAAATGACTAGTCGAGATTCTGTCGCACGTTCCTCTCCTAACACTTGGCCACTCCGCTCTGTCGCTGCTATGGAAACGCGTGCTCCCTGTGCGAGTCAGAGTCGGGTCGCTCTCAGCCAGGGAAATCAGACTAATAAATAGCTTTATGCTAATGTCCGGGGCAGCCGGAGAGTGTAGCTGCCAATCCTAATACACTTATTAAATTTCGATCAGATGCTGGGACAGAGAGGGCATCTCTGCCGGCCTCTGCCTGTTCTGACGCCATCACTCCCACTTTTTTACCCACTTGAAGATTGTTTTGCTTTGCTCTTCTTGCTCTTCCTCTGGAATTGTTGGTTGTGGTTCAAGCTGCTTTGAGCAGAATAGATTCTGTTCTGAATCAGGTACTCGAGCTCCGTCTGCCCTGTACCTGATTTACACTCCATCATTCTGGGTAATGTGTGCTATTGTCTCTCACCTTCTCTCCAGCACTGTCAGGGTATTCAGCACAGTGAGGATGATTTCCCATAATCCTCCACGCTGAGGTTCTTACAGGTTCTCTGCAGTATCACAGAGACTGAATACTAATCAAGCGCTCTGCCAACACTCTCATCTTTCTCAGGTGAACACATACCCTTGTCTTTAACAATCAACTACAGACCATTGTAATGAAACTATCAAATGTTTAATTACTGATTAAATAATTTCATAATCTAAACATAAAACACTTAAAAAACAAACAAACAAAAAACAGATTCCACAATTTTATTTTCACAGGCCCCCCAAAAAATATCAGATTTTTTCTAAAAAAAATTTTAAAAAATAAATAAATAAAAATGAAGTGTGCATATGATACAGAGTTCTGAGTGGTGGCTAGGATGTTGCTAGGTGGTAGCTAGGCTATTCTACATGGTTACTAGGGCATTGCTAGGCGGTTGCTATGGTGTTCTGGTTGGTTGCTAGGACATTGCTCATTGCTAGGTCATTACTAGAGTCTTCTATGTGGATACTTGGACATTGTTAGGTAGTTGCTAAGGTTTTCTTTGTGGTTACTAGGTCATTGTTTGGTTGTTGCTAGGATGTATCTAGGGTCTTTTATGTGGTTACTAGGGCATTGCTAGATGACTGCTAGTGTGTTCTGAGTGGTTGCTTAGGCTAGATTGTTGTTAAGGAGTTCTGGGTAGTGGCTAGGTCATTGTTAGGTGGTTGATAGAGTGTTCTGGGTGGTTGCTAGGACATTGCTAGGTTGTTACTAGGATGTTGCTAGGGTCTTCTATGTGGTTACCAGGGCATAGCTAGGTGGCTGCTAGGGTGTTCTGAGTGGTTGCTTAGGCTAGATTGTTGTTAAGGAGTTCTGGGTGGTTGCTAGGACATTGCTAGGTTGTTGCTAGGATGTATCTAGGGTCTTTTATGTGGTTACCAGGGCATAGCTAGGTGGCTGCTAGGGTGTTCTGAGTGGTTGCTTAGGCTAGATGTTTGCTAGAGAGTTTTGGGTGGTGGATATTACATTGTTAGGCGGTTGCTAGGGCTGCGTCCGAAAACCAAGGTAGCTGTCTTGCTGCCTCGCTGTCTTATAAGAGAATGACTTGTACGGCAGCGTTTGTGCATGAAGGTACCTCACGAAACTGATTTCAGACAGACTTCTGAGGCAGCGTAACAGTTTAATGATCTACAGCAGTGGTTCCCAAACTTTTTAGGGTGGAGTACCCCCTGAAGGGATTACCATCCTTCTGCGTACCCCCTTTCTTCCACTTCGACTGCAGTCATACCTTTACCAGTAAGGGACAATATTTGCCCCCTAAATTGATTTTCCAGTGCATTTTTTTTTTAGGTTTATGAATAACTTTATAAAATAAATAATGTTTTAAATAAAACATGTCCAATAGAGAAATATTCAATGATGGTAAAACTAAGTAAAACTTTTAAATATTAAACTAAAACCGCCAGTAGGTGGCAGCAAGTCACTGTTTTTATGAGTGAGTCATCGAGTCATTCATTCAGTAACGAAGCAAGTGGCTGTGAATGAATCATTGACTCTCACAATTCGGTCAAAACCGCAGAATTGTTCGCAAAACACAGACATGTGTTGTAGTTCTGCTGTGGTTTTCGTTAGAACTATTATTTCATTGCAAAATAGAGTAAATACTAACAGTACTGTATTTAAAATTTACGTTTTATTTTTTGACCTGTTGTATAATAATGCCACGTTTGCAGTCATGTGGATATTTGGGAACAATTGCATTTTTGCTCGTTATCATCATTAAATACAACTCACACAAGGTATGTTTTTGTATCGGAGAAAGTTTGAGTCTTAAATCTAAATTAATCCATTATCTGTGTCTATATTTGTTCTTCATGCGAGTAAGTGCTAAATCTCTACTTTTACAAAGGTGCATTGTCGAGAACGACAGTAATTTAGCGTGATTTAAGGCAGCAGATTCGGCACGCAATCTATCATGCTGCTTGTTTTACAGTCTATGGTGGATACAGTCATTTTTGACTGCAAATGATGAGGTAATTTGATTAAATGTACTGGATTTACGACATTTTGGAAGTTAGAAATACATGCTCGATTTTAATATTATTTTAAGGTAGAATTAAATGAACTACTCAGCATTTTGTTCGCGTACCCCCTTTTGTCACCTCACGTACCCCCAGGGGTATGCGTACCCCAGTTTGGGAACCACTGATCTACAGCAATATAGCGCAAGCTTTGGTGAGAACTAAACAAATATTTAATTATTACAGTAGTAATTTCTCAATAGAAATTATATCAAAATTGAAATATGTTGGTCAAAATCGTACATTTATACACAAACTGAGCAGCAAATGCAACTTTCGGACGCCATCTTTATTTTTCTAGCTCAACTGTCACAGAATGGAAAGCACAGGATTGTGGGATATCAAAGGCAGCTAAGGATACATCTATGCTTCCTTCAAAAATCAATCAGATGAAGGTATCTCAGGAAACAGGAAGTGAAGCTAACATTGGATTCGGACGTGCCTTGATGCCTTCCTACCTTGAAATGTGTCCTCAGAAGGCAGCATTTTACAGTTTTCGGACGCAGCCTAGGATATTGCTAGGTTGTTCTACTTGATTGCTAGGGCATTGCTACATGGTTGCAAGGGTGTTCTGGGTGGTTGCTAGGACATTGCCAGGATGTTGCTAGGGTCTTCTATGTGGTTACTAGGGCATTCCTAGGTGGCTGCTAGGGAGCTCTGGGTGGTGGCTAGGACATTGCTAGGGCTAATAGCAAGGCATTGCTTTTTGGTGGCAAGAAGTTCTAGCTGTGATTATGGCATTGCTAGGAGGTTGCTAGGGTATTCTGAGTGTTTGCTAGAGCATTGCTAGGTGGTCTCTAGGAGGTTATTCTGGGTCTTTGCTAGGAAGTTCTGCATGGTGGCTAGGGAATTGCTATGTGGTTGCTAGGGAGTTCTAGGCCGTTGCTATGGCATTGCTAGGGTGCTCTGGGTGGTTGCTAGGAAATTACTAGATGGTTGCTAAAATGTCCATAGCATAAACAGTGCAAGTCAGAGCAAAATTTTAATATTTAGGGTTAGAGGTTGAGGTTAAGTTGGAGCAATATTATTAAGCTTCCCTTAGCAAGCGCCACCAGTAGTGCACTGAAAAAGTAAGTATGCACCACAGTCAATGCATTAACTTGTCTAACACTTTGCCTGTCCTTTGACAACTTTTCACGTCTATACTGCTGTTTTTAAAATTAAAAAATAATTAATTTTTTAACCACAGATAAATTGCAAGCAGTGACAGTGACGTGATGTGGCATTATTCACACAGTTTTTATAACCTCATATTAATTGAGAGGCTACCTGCTATATTAGTAGTTTAAAAATTAATTTGTCACACAGCAGGACTATTCAAGTACAACCGCACAAAACTAAAATATAATTAAAATGGTGAAAAACTTCAAAGAATGGTCAAAGTGACAAAAAATATCCACTTTAGATTAAGCACATTATATGTCAATTTTAACCTAAAAAGAAGAAAAAAACATGGCCGTTTTTTTTCAATACACATTTCAGCTATTATATATCAAAGCCTGTGTATTATATTTAATGATGTTGCAGATACATGAGCAGACATGTGTAACATTATTTCATCACGTGCTATGATTATGGCTGTGGATTTTAAAAATGAACAGTATGTTTAACAGTCAATGTACTATTGCAACAGCATCCTCTAAATTTAATTTTTCAGCTGTGCACTCTGAACTCTAAACTGTAACTATGTGACACAGCTCAATGTGTATTTATTCAGTAGCACAGTGTGTGAAGATTAGTTTACTGTTATTGTTTACGCTTGTTGTTTTCTCAGATCTGCAGTAGTCCTTAGAGTGATTATGAGTCAGATTATTAGAGCCACATATGTTACAATGCATGGCACAGCGCAGCTTTACACATTATTAACAACACAGTGTGTGTGAGAGTGTGTGAGTGTGCATATTTGATAACGGAGAGGTTTTTTGCTGGCACATTGCCCCCTCCACACACACACACACACACACACACTCTCCCCTTGAGGGGGGCCAATATATGTGTGTGGTGTGTGCAAGCACCCAAGCAGGACTGACACTGCTGCCCTCTAACGACTTAATTAGTGTTTAAGTGTGAAACACACATTGATTGGCTGGGAAGAGGTTCACTGCAGGCCTCTCTCAATACACAGAGAGAAAGATTCATCCATCCTGTCTGTTCTCTCTAATCAGTGGGCTCTTAGCGATACAACTTAATCAATCAATAATACCCACTGCAATCACATCCTGACAAAGACAAAAATAGCCTAATGAAAAATCCACAGCCATAAATCACAGTCCATGATGAATCAGTACACGTCAGCTTATATATGCAATATCATATACAGAATCTTTGAATCATAATTGTTGAAATATGTTTTTAGGTAAGTGAAAACGAAAGTCAATGTTTATTTTTGTTTTGTTTTTTTCAATACAGTTAGGCTAAAATGAATAAGAGAAAGTATATATTTCTTATATACACTGCCTGGCAAAAAAAAAAAAAAGATGTCACTGTTTGGATTTAAACAGGCAAATATCTAAGAGTTGCTTTGATTATTATGTTTCTAGCATGTTATATGTTTGGGAAGAGTTCTTCTAACCCTAATTGATGGAGTGTGTAGCTTTTCATTTCCTAAACAGCCTTGTAGGAAGACGCATCATGGCTATATTCCAGGATGACAAAGCCAAAATTCATCAGGCTCAAATTCTGAAGGAATGGTTGGTAGGGAGACAAAAATTGATGCACCTCTTGATGAAAATATATGTTGTGATGTTATTTCCATCAAGAGGTTCATACATTTTTTTGTCAAGATCTTGTATTGACAATGTAAGAGGAAAGCACTCTGTAAAGTCTCCTCCAGCACATCCCAAAGACTTTCAATTATTTAAGGACTGGACTCGGAGGTGCCAATTCATGTGTGAAAATGATTCTTCATGCTCCCTCCCAACCATTCTTTCACAATTTGAGCCTGATGAACCTTGGCTTTTTCATCCTGAAATATGGATGAAATAGGAATGTCTTCCTACATGGTTGTTTAAGAAATGAAAAGCTACACACTCCATCTGTTAAGGTCAAAAGAACCATTGCCAAACATATAACATGCTAGAAACATAATAATCACTGCAATAATGATCCAGTCATAGATTTTTAAGCATTTGCCTACTTAAATCCAAACAGCGACATTTTTTTTTTTCTTTTTCGGCTGGGTAGTGTATACATATGCACATGTCTAATTTGTTATATTTTTTAACTTAAGTTTAAGTCATATATAGTATAGTGTTCTGTTTTTTTTTTTTTTTTCCCCTAATTCAAAATGTTCATTACTATTATGAATTAATGATGTTTAAAATTTGAAATTTGATATGTTTAAACTTTAAACACAATCACTTTCTGCAAATTGACTGTCGATGTTTTCAAAACCGTGCTATAAACATGCAAAAAGCTGTCAAAAAACTTAAGGCAAGTTATGAGATAAACATTCAATGCTTTCATCTAATCTTGCATGCCATTTACTCATCACAGTAAAATTATTTCTACTAATCTTCCAAAAAGAACATCTAATTTGTTAAACCGCTTGTGCAAATCAGTGCGCCTGCATGAATATTCATGATGGTTCTGTCCGTACGGTCTTCAGTACCGCAGACAATGGAAAAAGAAGTTTGCTTTTTGCAAACTACCCCATATGTAATGTGCATGCAAATGGATGTCATTCTATACGTCCACCCGTTTATCTCTGTAAACAATGATTTTATTATGCATAAATGCATGTGATTTTAATATGCATAATGTATGCAAATGTACGGGAGTGCGTGTGCGTGTGCGTGTGAGTGAACTCATGCACATCTGTGTGTATACACACGAAGCTCGCCATTATGACTAGAGGGATCACCCTCATTTGCATAAGAAAGCAGAGGGGCAGATGTGTTGGGTTGCGGACCGGACCACTTGGCTGCAGGCAGCATGGACTTGTCATTGACTTGTGTCAGATAGAGAGAAATAAATGAACTTAGCTCTATGTAACGATGAGAAGGAGGGTTTGGGGTCACGACCCCTCTCCTGACCCCTCCGTCATCGACATAGTGAACCCCACACTTTCATTGACTTCACGCCTACTTGAGTTTCCCCCAAAGGACCGTACAACAAGGAATGACACAGTATTCAATTCAGCTTGCAGCTGAATTACTCTGCCACAAATAAATTGATTCAATATACAGTGCTGTAATCGAAAGATCTCGTACATTTTGAGGGATTTTCATTTAAAGCAATGCAACGGCATCAGCGTATGTGTGTAATATAGTCAAAGAAATATAGAAATACTTAGTTGCTACAGCTAGGTTGACTGACAGGTTAATATTTAAAAAAAAAAAAAAAAACATTGCTGTCATCAATCATACTTGTCACATAATTTTGTTCTTATAAATGCATAAACAAGCACACAAACAAACATTCTATAAGTAATAATTCATTTAAAACTCTACCAGGTTCAGTCATTAATAATCTAGTACATGAATTAAATTCAAATGATATTTAACCTATTGCACATGAAATGAAACAACGTGTTTAATTATTGTTGTATAATTATCGACATCTATCTCTAAACCTTCTCCAAGTCCGTGACTGCAATGCCCTTCTTTTCAACAGACTACTGAAGGAGTTGAGAAGGGTCATTTTGAAGTCATTTGCATATGCATGTGAACACCGTTGGGTTGCCAGGTCTTTGGAGAATCCGCCTTTCCAGCGCTAGTCACCTTCATACTTGCAGATGTAGCCGATAACTGATTTCCATGCACGTTTTGATATGTACATAACTCTGCATATCATCCGGAGCCGCAGGGGCTATTAAAACCCTGGATTAGCTTGTCAGCGACAGGGAGGAGTTGTGGAGGATATAAAGTGAATAAGTTTGTGTCTGATTAAGCTTGAGGGAGCTCATCTGTCCACCCAGGAGCAGAAATGACAGTCATTTGCTGCTACATGACACATCGCTCCTCACAATGTTATTCATAGCCTGACGCTCTGAAGGACTGATGTAGGGGAGAGAAATCGCTTGAAATAATGTGAGAGGGAGTGAGAGACAGATGGATTAGATAGAAGAGGAAGAGGTGCGTAGATAAAATAATATCAACAGACAGACAGACAGACAGACAGACAGACAGACAGACAGATAGATAGATAGATAGATAGATAGATAGATAGATAGATAGATAGATAGATAGATAGATAGATAGATAGATAGATAGATAGATAGATAGATAGATAGATAGATAGACTCTAAATCTGATATTATCTTCCTCTGCAGACTAACTCAACAGTCTCAAGCTGCAGTGAAAAGGTCAGATTTAATGATGGGTGGTTGAGGAATTAACCTCTGTCACTTTAAAACTCTTAGTGTGTGTGTGTGTGTGTGTGTGTGTGTGTGTGTGTGTGTGTGTGTGTGTGTGTGTGTAGTGTGTGTGTGTGTGTGTGTGTGTGTGTGTGTGTGTGTGTGTGTGTGTGTGTCTCCGCACATATGATTAGTGTGTTAATGATGGTGGAAGCCTTTGGAATGGGCACAGATGTGGTGCTGATTTGCATTCCAGGTTGTGTCATATTATGAATAAACATAGCTGGCTGTGTGTCCATGCTGTTCCATTTATATTGCATATCCGACAATTGAGGATGGAGGGGTTAAGATTTTATTAGCTGATGAAGTGTAGTACAACAGACCTAAAAGTAAAAAAAAGTTGTATGTTGAATGTATTCTGTGTTCAACAAGGAGAGGAGATATGCACACATAATCGTAAAAACTTTATTTAGTACCAAGTCAAAATGTTTTCGATTTACATCGTCATCAGTGTCGTAACGGACAACAGCACACCTGATTCTATTTACTGTTTTTCATCCAATAAACTCAAAAATGATTAAAAAGTACATATACATCAATAGCATAAAAACCATGTTTACACTAACATTATACATACATACATAAATATATCAGACTACATACAAAAATATAATTACAAAAATGATGCAAAAATAATATACAATAATATTTTTTTCTTTTCAAAACATCAAAATTATAAATGCAGCATTATCCAAAAATAGCAAAATATAAAAAATAATAATTTTTGTTTGTAAGGAATAAATCCAACAAAAAAGAAACAGAAAACTGAAGAAAAATATCCTCTCCTTGTTCAACTTTGATATGTTTTTAAGCTTACGCACTAAAGCCATTTTTTATCTACGAATTCCTTCAGTATTTGGCATGGATGTTTTACAGCCCTGTGGGCTGTTGTATTCAATGTGTACCATAACATCAGTTTTCCAACTGCATCTGATAAACATGTGACCACTTCACTGGCATCGGCCTCTTATGCAAAACTCAACAACAAATCCTTTTAATAAACAAATAATGTAAACATTTACAACACTTCTGAATTCAGAACTTTCCTCCAGTGTAATTAACACACGAGTCTCACACAGGTGAGTAAGTACTATAACTGAGATATTACCTATTATAATTTACCACAGTAACTTGGTGCTTCAATTCAGGCTTCATTTTCGGTGACAAAAGTAGCTAATATTAAAGCGATATTTAAGATATTTTAAGAAGATATTTTAAAGAATGTGGTAACCAGTTGATGGCACCCATTGACTTCCATAGTAGGAACAAAAAATATTATGACTATATAATGACTATGGAAGTCAATGGGTGCCGTCAACTGTCTGGTTACCAACATTCTTTAAAATATCTTTTTTTGTGTTCAACAGAAGAAAGAAACTCATACAGGTTTGGAACAACATGAGGGTGAGTAAATGATCCGTAAAGCTACCACAAGTTTGTTGCAGTACCTATGGTATTTTGCCAGAAACCATAGTTGCATTGGTTTCAGACAGTGGTTTCTTATACATGCACCAAGGAACATACCATGGTAAATTTCTGATGGATTTGTCTGAAAAGCTTTTTTCTTCTTTATCCCAGTTATTCTTTCACATAGTAGAATGTTGATAAATCTGAACATGAATGAAGATGAATTAGCACCAAACCATGATAAATGTAGTAGGTTTGCTGCCCTAAAGATGCCTTGTGTCAGCCCAGAGGGAGTAAAAGACCCGTGAGATGAGGGAGGGCTGAGCCCACTTGACCTCTCTGAGCACACAAACACATACATTAGCACAGCAGGATTAGAACAAGGCCCTGTTACCCCCGACAACAACACAGCCAATTAGTGAACATGGGATCAGCTCCCTACTGCGGTCTGGATTAATAATCGAC